>NC_059347.1:21542500-21712500 GCF_019703515.2 Myxocyprinus asiaticus
GTTTTTTTATATTATTTATTTATTTTAAAATAGACAGATAGAAAACACTTAGGAGTAGCGTTTTGCATTCAAATGGTGTATAATTCTCTCCCGTGTAAATAATAAATAAGATTCACTTATGTTATTATGACAATATAGGTAAATATTCAGCAATTTCCTTACGAAAAAGTGTGTCTTTTGTCCTTTAAGAAAAATATTTATTTTTGTCACAGCGTCGCCTAATTTAGGCAGGGTCCTTCATCCCGTTTCTTTCTTTCTTTCTTTCTTTCTTTCTTTCTTTCTTTCTTTCCCAATATACGTAGTTTTGATCAACGGGTCCCTCTTGCGCTTCTCTGGATTGGATGTTTTTAAAAGGAAATTAAATATTTATATGTGCATTATAAAGCAATAATGGATTATTAAAAATAAATCTCAGGGAGATGTATCATTTTAAATCTCGGCCAGCAGGAACCAATCTTTCTCTTAACTCTTGGAAAAATGTATTTTATTAGCAGAGTGTTATTTGTTCTTTGCTTCTGTTTTTGTAATTGCAGACAGTATGTTGTCACATTTTTGGGGGATGGGAGAAATCATAGTGATAATTGATTAAATTAATATTAATCTATTCCTCTCTATTTTTTCCCCAGTAGATCTTTTGCACATGGTCTGTGTTATTAAAATTGCCAGATTAAATTATTCTCTAGTATTAATAGATATTTTAAAAATAATCCACATATTGCTCACTTAGAGAAAACAAAATCATCAAATAAATGATTTTCTTGATGATTTTCTTGAAATCTTTTTGTCAAAATTGGGCTGACTTCTGAGTAGGAGACTGTGAATACTACACATTTGGTGCCCTGTTTTCATTTGGCACCTTGTCAAGTGCTCCACTTTGGGTGTCCTGGCCATAGACTGTGTTAATGCTATTGTAAATTAAGAGGATAAGGATTGCTGCTGGGTGTCCATTTAGCAGTCACACATTCATAATTAATTTAACACGGACACTGGACAGTCAGACGTTACACACTTTTTTTTATTAAACAATTCTTCAATGAAATCATTTAAACAACTCAACCAACGAATGTGTCTTTATTTTGAAGTTTCAAACACAGTTTCTGGAAGAATTTGGAATAAACAAAAGGACTCACTGTGACCGTTCCAAGTGTCACTTTCATGCTCTTAAATGTATAATCTAAGGCTTCAGTGCTTTTTTTCTATTAACTGCAAAATTCAGCTGTTGTGCCGAGCCTGTATTAAGGAATCTTTCATTTAATAAAGGAATAATGTTGAAATAGCGAGCTTAATATGTCTTTGAAACATAAAAACACTTTTAAAACTATGTAATTTTTATTTTAAACAATACCATGTCATGGCATCATTGCTGTCCTTTGATTTCTGCATGTGGCTGTGTCATCTCTTAATTGTTTTAGTTTCAAATATACATCTACCTCTTGGTAATATTTGATTGGATTAGAATCTTGGCAAAAGAGAGAAAGAGGAGCAGATGTGCTTTCTTTTTTTCCCTTTCTCTCTCTCTGTCTTTTGTCATGTCTGTAATAGTGCTTTATTGTTTCAGGATTGGAAGCTTTTACAGACTAACCTGTAAAAGGTGCCTTTTTAGACTTGTTTAATAGACACTTTGGTGGTTTACTGTTAGAAATCTTACTATAATACTTAACTTACCGAAATAACCACACAATGTTAGATATTTTTAAAGCAGTTGTGATGCATCAAGGGGAATTAATGCTGGGAAAAAATGCTTTTCACAATTAGAAAATAAGCAGTTAAATGCTGAACAAACTAAACTTATTAAATGAGATTTCAAAGTTCAGTGCAGTACTGTATAGACCCCCCCTCCAGATCTTAACGTAGACTCCTGGAGAAGGCGGGGGCCTGTTGACCTCCTTGCCCTGGCCAAATTCCACATCGTGAAATTTCACTCCGCACACACTCTTTGGGCCCCTCCACAGCTGAGAATGGCTGCTTAAATGGCCAGCCACCCTGAGAAAATATTTCCAACAACTTAATAGCAACAAGGGTGTGCACTGTGTACTAAATGAGACGCTTCACCCCAACAGTAGGAACATAGAAATTAACTGAGCCTGTGAAACAAACAAGTTTTCATTCTTTGTGTTTTACTGTGAGATCGGTTTTATGATCTTGACAGGAATAATATGTATGCCAAAAGCTGCTATATATATATATATATATTACACATAAAAATATACATTTATGTTTTTGGATATTAAAGCATTTTAGGCTTTATTTTGCTGCCTCAAATCCCTTTAATATGATCCAAAGACTTCTGCCGTTTGTATATTCAGCCACACCATTTTGTCCTCAGAACCAATAAATGAGATGTTTCAGGGTTTAGCAATGTTATTTGTCAGGGTCCTGGGACATTCTAACAGAAAGTGTGATAGTTTGATTTTTTTTTTTCCTTTGTCAGTAGTAGCTTAGGATCTGCTGCCCCCAACTGGGGTCTAAGACATTCCTCGCAAGTGTTTTGCACAAAGACTGCTGTCAGTAGGGTTTAAGGAAAAGCAATCAACTCTTTTTTTTCTTCTTTACCTGCTGTTGACGTTAGAGGTAGAATATGACTGAATTCAATTACATTGGGTCACTCACAGCAGGTTTGAAATAGGATTGTCAGGTGACGAGCTAATTGTGTGTCAGCAAGCAACCAACAAAAACAACATGTGTCCAAGACTGCTGTTAATTGGATTATGGAAGGGTGGCAAATTTGTCCTTTTCGTATATGCACTGAAAGTGCATGAATGTGCAGTGCATTTCTATGGCATTTTACAGTCAGATTACACCCAACTCCTCATTGCAACATCTTGTCAACAGCAAGAAAGAAAAAAAACAACAGCCCACCTTTTCCAACACATCATGCCATGCTGGTGCGTGAATTTGATGGTTGGTGAGGTACCATGTGACCAGTGGGCCTTCATGAAAGCCTCTCTGTTTCTCTCTGATATGGGACGTTACCTACCTAATATGGTTACATTTGCAGCATGCTCTTTGTCATGTTACACCCTTGCCCATTTACACTATGCAGGTTTGTTTCCAATCAAAGTTAAAGTCTTTTTTTTGTCACAAACGTGTAAATCATATGTGATAGATAGATAGATAGATAGATAGTTTATATATTAACAAACATAAATGGTATATACCTTAGTGCAAATGAGCAATGTGGTAGTTTTCAACCTTCAATATTACTTCATGTGGATCTGCTTTAAGCATCTGTTCAGACTATAAATGGGAATGTGCTGGAGAGATGGCTTTGTCTTACATGCCTTGCCAAGTATTTTAGTTTTTTTGTTCTGGTACAGATGTCACTGGAGCTTTGCCTGATAAAACACAGCGGGAGGTGTGTTCTCCTCTCCCACCAATGTCTTTATAGCACAACATCAACATGGCTTCAGCTAGGCTACCGTATTGTCTTACAACATGATACTGAAACATAATCTAGCCAGTGCTTTGTCATGCATCCTTCTCCTCCTCCTCCTCCTCATCCAGTAGTGATTGGAATGCAATGGTGAGGGGCCGATCCACTACAACAGCACTCTGTGCAGCAGCATGTCATCTGATAATCAAATCAGATGCATTTGAATCCGCTGCAGTCTGAGTTATTGGCGTGGCAGGCAGAAATGGGTGGCCCAGACTGTGTAAGATATCAGAGAGTCATCACAAGAGTGTTAATGGAGAGGCTGCAGCTTATATCAGATTAGGAGGGCCTCTCTCTGAGCTAATGCAATTGGGCCGCACTCAAAAGTGAGGCATTAAGACTCTAAGTGATGCAGTGTGGAGGCTGTTGTCCTTTTCTGGGAGATGTTGTTCTGGTTTATGCTAAGTCATTGGTGGATAATTGAGGGCGGTTCATGCCTGGCATGTAAGCATCACGTAAATCATACAGTGGGGTCCAGAAGTCTGAGTCCACACTGAAAATCTGGGATTCAGAATCTAATTTAAACCTGGAAAAAATGTTTTTACATAAGAAACACTGAGGCGAAATTAATATCTAATATGTATGATTCTGCACTTTTTCTTGGTCACTCATGAAATTAGCAGATTTGTGACATAAACATTTTCAAAATAAAAATGTAACTAATAAGAGAAATACCAAATAGAAGTACTTTCACTTGTGTTCTCAGATTTTTGGTTCCTAATGTATTTTCTAGGAACCAAAATGATGACATGTAGAAGACAAGTGTATATAAAACCATAAACGTAGAATGTATAGAATCCATGTGATTCAATGAAAAGTCTTAAGTCTTAAATGTTAGCCTTTGACCACACCCTAATGATGCCTTGGTACTTTTAGGATGTCATGTACCTTGCGTGCCACAGCTCCTTTGTACTGACAAACATACGTGCTGGCTTTGAACGTGTAGTGCTGCTGCCAGAAAAGCCTCCTGTGTTTTTCTCATTTGAAGTGCCATTTTATTTGATTTTATTGCAGCCATAAGCATTCTCCTTTGTAGATAACAGGAGATTTCATGCGCTTGTTGAGCCGACTGTTCATGTTTCTAGACCATAATGCAAAACACACATGGAGTCTCACCTTGTGGAAAATCACTGTCAACTAGCACTAACCTTGATATGTTTAAGAAGTTAAAACTAGAAGATAGTGACAAAAATATATGCTAGAAACAATATAAATATGTTTTATATTTGTGCTGTGGTGTAATTTCTGCACCACTAGCATCACCAAATGGATTTGAAAAAGTAATGACTGTGTTCAAGCAGGTTTCTTTAAAATATCAAAAAGGGAGCATTGTGAGTTTATTCATGCTTAACTCTGCCTTTTGTTCTTTTATGGAACTTTTATCAAGCTGTACTGAGTTCCGTAAGACTTCAAACGAAATAGCTCTCTGAAATGACGATTGTTAAAAATTTCTGTCCTTGCTTAGGTGAGAGCCAGGTGCAAACTCCACAGTGCCGGATCCAGAAGTGCACCACTGACTTCGTCTCACTCACTTCTCATCTCAACCCTTCGCTGGATGGCTTTGATACTGAATTCTGCAAGGCGCTGCGAGCCTACTCTGCCTGCACCCAGCGTACCTCCAAAAGCTGCAGGGGCAACCTGGTCTTCCACTCTGCCATGCTGGGCATCAGTGATCTCATGAGCCAGAGGAACTGCTCTAAGGATGGGCCCACATCATCAACCCATCCCGTCATCCCCATTGAACCATGCAACTACCACAGCCGCCACCACAACCAAGCATTGCGGCCTGGGATGGGGACTGGGGTTCCAGAACACCCACAGCCAACCTACCTGTTCTGTGGTCTGTTTGGGGACCCCCATCTTAGGACTTTCAAAGACCATTTCCAGACCTGTAAGGTTGAAGGGGCGTGGCCTCTCATTGATAACAATTACCTGTCAGTACAGGTTACAAATATTCCGGTGGTGCATGGATCCAGTGCCACAGCAACTAATAAGGTAAGTGATTATTTGTTATTGTAATTTTTTTGTTTTTGTTGCTCTTTTGAAAGAAGTTTATGAGTTTGTCTTGGTTGTGTAGGTTAATTATGTAAAAAATACAGTTTTATTCTAAAATTGCTTTGAAATGAGTACGGGGTCCCACTTTTTACTAGGTGTCTTTACTGCAATGTTATTACATTAAAATGTATTACAATGTACGCATTGTGTACACAAGTGGTGTTACACTGTACATTTAACATAGCTACTGTACATGTAATCTATTATTTATCTACATTACATTTGTAATTATAGGGGTGTAACAATCCATCGATCTGGATCGATGCATCGATCAATTAACCAACGATCCAATGTTATCGATACAACGCGTAAAGATCGATGTATATTTTTTTAAGGTGCACCTTTATTTAACCCTCTAATGGCAGCCACGTCTGTAAGCATTTCCGTCATGCGATGCAGCTACCTTATGATATTCATCTCACTTTATAAGCCATTAAAATGCTCCATTAAATCAGGCTTCCCTCAATATGGTGGCGTATGCAACACATTTGAATTGTACATGAGAATTTTTCGCTTTTAAAGCGCTGTCGAGCAATTCAGCCATGTCAAATGGCCAAAGAGCCCTGATATTCTGAACAGCGCTGATGAGGGAAAGAGAAAACGCCTGCCCTGCTATACCAACATTAATTACAAGACTTTTCACATCTTCACATCAACACCCTTACTAACATTAATCACAGTAAACTGTAACAGAATTTCTCAATACAGCGGTGGAAGTAACCAAGAAAAAACACATAGGCTACAGCACATACTCTCCCGTCGTGGGTATGTAAGTATTTTGGATTGGAAGACTTGCTTGTCTATTGTTGAGAGATGAAAATTTGTCACTGTAGTGTTTTCCAAATTCCACAAGGCAATGAGCTGTCGTCAAATGATTGATGATCACTTGTATGTGATTGTATGACTTTAGTTTTATATTATAATTTGTTCTGTATTAACTGAAGTTCCTTATTTTGTTGTTGATGTCCCAGTGTAGATACTGAATTTGCACTTTTCAGAGAGCTCAATATAATATTCAAATTATATTTTGGTTGCATTTTTGACATAATAAATGTAATTGATTGTGTAAAATAGGCACATAATATCATAATATCGATCACAGGCCCCTGAAATCGTATCGTGGCAGAATTTGAGGTATCTGCAAACATCAAATCACTGGCTAAGAGAATCCATACAAGACTGTATGAAACAGGCGATTTACACCCCTATGTAATTATACTGTTAATTACACTTAAAATTCTTGCATAGTTTTCCATTAAATTCAACCCAAATCATTATCAAAAGACAAAGATTATTAACTCTAGCCATCATTGGATTATACAGTATATTGTGTATATGTAGGGCTTGAGTTGAGGGGGGATGCAAGGGGATGCCATCCCCCTTGTTGCAAGAAATACCAAAAAGCATCCCCCTTGTAAAACCACCATTCCACCTTACCATCCCCTTTAGATCAGTTGTGTCATGTATTACTTAGAACTAATCATGCATGTAAAATATTTAATATTTAATTTTAATATGTTTGATAAATAACAAACTTTAAATAAGGGCGATTAGCCAGTCAGAATTAGATTTCAACATGTGTGAGGTTGCCAGATTTCTATAGGTGAAGTCCCCCAATCAGATCTGGACACTTGTACAGTTTGGATATATGCTGCCCAGGTGACGCTTTAGTCCCGCAATTTGGCAACCTTGAGCATGCGAGCTACCTCTCCACTGCGTAAAGACGCCGGTTTTCTGAAAACACTGGCAGCTATGTCGGAGTTTGCGATGGGTTGAATTGTCCTTCCTAGTGTTCACAGGAAACTTACGCCACAAGTTTTCAAATGATTCAAAAAATCCTGAAAAAAAGAAATGTTGGCATGACTAGTGCAGAATAATCTTTTATTGTTATTTCTTTAAAAAACAGTGAAACAATTGTTTTAAAATATGATTCATATTTTAAAATGCTTTTGTCCACCAAATCAAAATCTTTGGGTGTAACCAACATGTAGGGAGCCATTTTGTTGTTTATGTTGAGCATAACAACTATAAATACGGATGTAGAAAGAAGATGTTTAAAAAACATCTGCTATTTATTTTGACATGTTTATGAAAAGACACAATTTGTTCATGTGGTGTAACCCTGAGTAAAATTCTTGATATTTCTGACTCAAAAATTCATAATATTTATTAAACAAAATTCCTTGGAAAATGTGTTTGAAAACTTTTTGGAAATGAATGAATAAGTTGTTTATACTCTCATGTATTCAAGTTGCAAAGAATGTATTATAATACTTTTAACTTAATGGTTACACCACATGACAATTTGAAAGTTTGATTATTATTTTAGATTTTTTGAAAATGTATAAAAGTAAAAAAAAAATGTATGAAACCAAATTGGACAAAGATTACATTTCTGAGAATATGACATAAGTGTTTTAAACTTTTCCTTATTTTAATTTTGAGTGTTATTTGTCAATGACCCATAAGTAATAGACACCCCCCCCCCCACCAAATTTTGTTTTGGTTTTTTGACTACACCATCCCCCTTTAAAAAAAAGTACAAATCGACCACTGTGTATATGTGTTTTTCATATAGCCTGCACAATGTATTTTCTGCTACAAGTTTGTCTTTTTGTGGTTTTACAGCTTGAATGAAACCTATTCAAGGCTACATATGGAGAAATGGCATAAAAAACTTCATTTCTAATTGTTCAGTTTTCACAGTTTCATACACTAACCTGCAAACACATCAATGTCAGTTTGTTCATTCTCAAAGTACAAAAACCTTCGTAAATTCAAAACTTTGGACTGTCACCTGCACCAGATCGACACGTCCTTCATTATTAAGTACAGTTAACTTTTTATCACCCCCTTGTGGTTTGCCAAAGCTATTGTCAGCTAATGTTAATATATCGACGCCTCAGTGCCGATCATGCCGATCCATGATCGATGTATCGATATTTTATGATATCCCTAATTGTAATAGTATATAAAATAATAGCATATGTATTATATAGTATACTATAACACTACAATATTGTGTAGTGCACTGTAAAGTGGGATTTAGGGGGTCATTTGTTCCTAGACATACTAAATCATGGTGTCTTTTCATATTTAATGTGAAGTGTGTAATTTTTGTGCCACCAGTGTCACCAAACAGAATTGCAAAAATAAATATTATTTGATCTGCCATTAGTTGATCAAACAGACAGTTTCGCCTCAAACTTAAACCATTAATTGAGTCAGTGTTGCTGTGTCTTGCTGTTCAGGGTGCTCACACAAATAGAGCAATGTTTTTTAATGCCACAGAGCCATAATATTTCACTTTTCAGAGAAATCTTTAATACAACTTATAGTTGGTTCTGCATTTAAGCTGGGATAGGAGAAAAATTGCACACATCAGCTTTTATTTCATGGTAGAAACACTTAATTAGTGATGCATGACATAATTTCACAGCATTCCACAATAATTTTCATCTAAGTACTCTTAGTGTGAACTGTGATATGTCTATATTCATGACTATATGGAAAATATTATCAGTATGAGGTGCCAACAACAGATAAGACCAATAAAGACCAATAACTTTCAACTTTGACCAAGTATTCACAGGTGCAAGTGAAACAAAGCAAACAGCTTCAGTCTTATGACTAACACTTGTGACCAACATGTCTGTGAAATTCTAATATCATTAATGACTGAATATAGCCTGCACTCTGGTGTGACCCATAAAAAGGTGGCTTTGAAAGAAGCCTCTGTCCTCATTTTTCCAAGTGTGGGGCTGCAAGACCTCACTCATAGACAAATGCACACACACATACTCAGTCAATTTCTTACACAGAGCCATTTCAAACACGCTGGTGCAGAATACTGACTGCATGTTTACAGATCTTTTTTTATGTGAAATAGCTAAGCTGATATAGAGCAGTGGAAGCTTTTAAATTTTACAGCCATAGCAGTACACTCATCAGATAAATCTTGTTGTTTTTGTCAAGTATCAACAGTTAAGCTCAACATAAGACAGATGTGGGATCTAATCCTAAATTTGGTCACTGATGCTAATTAGATATAATTTGACCCCCTGACCCTGAAGGTGGGACCCATTATTAAACATTTGCAAGTAATTATTAGCACATACTGCTTAACTGAGACCTTTTCAGCTGCCTCACCTTATGGCCAACTAGTTATCATTTTTCATCCTTGTCCTGTGTACAAAGCTGCTATTCATCCACCGCTAATGTAATGCCACACTTCTTGTTAGCCCATGTTTCTGCTTCCCACAAGTCTTAAAGTTTTGCAGCATATAGACTATGCTTGGTGCATTTTATGGTTAACACTAGCAATAGGGATGTCACGGGTGCGGGGATGACAGGACCCAAAAGTAGAGGGAAAGTTCAATGGGAATTTATTCACAACTCAAACAGTTTTGTTTTCAAACTTAAAGCAAGCCCAGGCATCAAAATCTTCTCCCGAGACACGGGAAGAAATTGAGGAATCCTCCTCCACATGCACTGGGCACCGAACTGGCGAGGGCAGCAGCAAACGAGAACAGAAGGTACTCCACTCCTGAAACTAAACCGCGGCCAGCTCCAACTGCACGAGAGAGCACAGTTACCACACACAGTAACAGTTACAAAGACAACGGCAAACAGTCACAGTTACACCACAATGATCCGAAATCGGACACGCTGGGGTTTAAATAAGAGAAACAAACACGCGGGGGTTTGAATAAGAGAAACAAACACGGGGCAGGTGTCACTTGCAGCTGAAGGTTGTAATGATCAGCATTTCCATGGAAACAATCAGGGTTCCCATGGAAACGCTGATTCAGCATGCCAGCGACACCTGAAACACATAAGGGCAAAATGTAAACACGATCTGACAAAACAAGGGACGATGATGCCATGGTCCTCCACAGGCGTAACACACAACCTGGCAGGGTGCCATGACCGTGACATCACTGGAGGGCATACAAAACGCGAAACACAAGACAGACAGGGGACGATGATGTCATGGTCCTCGTCAGACAAAACCCAACCTGACTGATTGACAGAACCATGACATCACTGGAGAGTGCATGGCAGTGATGTGCGCACGGCAGTCCAAACAAATGGAGTTAATTAACAGAGGTTCAGGAGGAGCATGTTAATTTTAATCTGACAAATCACAGCCAACGAGCAGGAGTGTATAAGCCGCTGCTTACCTGCTTCCTGTGACAACTCTCCTGACATCCCACCTCCACCCCATCTCCACCTATACTCTAGATTCATTATCTAAATAAGTAAAATCCGGAGGTGGTAATCAGGGCTTGAGTCGAGTCTCAAGCTCCTCAAGCCCTCCAGTATATGGACAGCAAGCCAAATACGTTTACTGCTTCAACACAAGATACATTAACATACGAACTACTGAACTGGACCCGTGTGCCCACACAAAGGGGGAACACAAAACCCAAAGGCAGGCCAATATTGCCATGGTCCCATCAGGTAGAACCTAAACCTGACATGGTGACAAGGGGTTTGTGGATCTGTGGATATGTGTAATATTTACATTTAAGAACGGTACGAATCAAGATTCTGTTGTTTACTGTGATTAAGTAATTCTCACTTTCTGTTTCTGCTGACTTTGGCTTCAGGCGTAAAACCACTTCTGTTCTTTACAAGGTGATTTAATATGTAACATTTTCGATGTTAAAATACTTTCTCTTGTCCCAACTAAATATGCAGAGACAACTATGTGTAAGCCATTTAGGTTGATTCCCCTTAAAAGTGTAAACAATGTGGCTCTGTGGTGCTTTCAAAATATTGCTTCGTTTGTTTGAGCTTCCCGAACAGCCTGACATGGCAAAATCGGCCCAAAAGGGTCATGAGTTTGGGGCAGGAGTCTTCTGTTTGTTCAACTAATGCAGATGGGTGAAGTGTTCGGGAAACCTGTTTGAAATAAGTCAGCAATTTTTTTCAGTTCCATTTTGTGACGTTAGTGATGCAGAAATCACACACTTCACATTTAATGTGTTTTTAGTGTGACCCAAGTAAATGCACTTAGTTTTGAGCATGCAGTGTTGTGCTACCTAACATGAGAAGCTTTGAGGAAGCATTAAAGTGAATGTGAGTTACTTTGACATAAATTAGGACTGTTTCACACCGTATGCGAAAGCAGCGCATATTTATTTTGGTGCTCATGTAAACAGGTTACAGCTTTCAAACTGCCAGCATAAGCTGGAGCATTACCAGAAACATAGTTACCAGTCAAATTTTGTCTCTGATACTATTTTTGTCATGCGTAGCGTGCTGAATTCTGCAACAAACTTGTTGAAAATGCACTATTTATGAACACAACCCTGAACACAGCCCACACAGGTAGCTGGTTTCTAGCTGGTCATGAGCTGGTACAAGCTGGTCATTAGCTGTTCCAAGCTTGTCATACCAGCTCAAGGTGATCAAGACGGTTTTTGGAACATGGTAGCTGGTCGATCAGCTTGGACCAGTTCATGACCAACTTGGACCAGCTTCTGACCTGCTTGGACCAGCTAAGGACCAGCTTGGACCAGCTACTATGTTCCAAAACACAGCTACCTGCTTAAGCTGGATTTTCCAGCAGGGAATTATAAAGCAAGATAAAATACTGGAGTGAACTACTCACCCATTGTTTGAAAAATGACGTCTGTCAGGCTTGATGTAAGTACACAATCAGTGAATAGCACACAAACAGCAATTTCTATTGTTCTATAAGTCTTGAGTAGCATCCAGTCAATTTAAGCAGTTTATAGCTACACTTTGGGGTTTGCGTTCCATTCAGTGTAGGTTAATTAACATTTGGATGTAAATGTGTATCCCCTCCTCATGTAAATGTAAGAGCAGCGTAGTTCTAGTGGAAAGACTAGCAGTTATACATCATCGCACCATTAGCTAGGTAACTCCTAGCCAATCACATGTAAGCCATTGCCTTATAAGTCTGCTCACAATCTATCACATTGCTGTTTCAGTGTGCTAACATTGGCAACCTCCACCACCCCACCGCCACAAGTTGAGTCCTGTCCTGCATGGGGGTAGGCTCCTCGCCCCTGCCTCCTATCTCCGGCAGGATCTGATGGTTCCGAGTATAACAACTTCGGACCGCCAGACAGGGCTTACGCCAAAGAGAGACATTACGTTCCTGTTTTAAATTCATCATATAAATGTAATCTAAAACTTTACTCAAATCTGCGAGTCTTCCTGATAGAAATTAAATTACACGACGATCAAGTTTGATATAATTTTCAATGGCCAACTCTCGATAACCATTTTATAGTTCATATCTAGGAGAGAACTAGTAGGCGGACTTTGGGCAAAAATGCCACTGAATTGACAAAATATGGGTGTGGAAAATGCCCCCGCAATGAGTTCTTGTATGTAATCTACCGTATTTCTGTTTTCGAGTTCTTGTATGTAATCTATATTAATTCTGTTTTCAGTGGACAAGTGAAAATTGTCGCTGAACATTATTTGTAGCACACTACCCGTCCTGCAGGTGCTCCTTATTCCAAATCAGGAGGAATGCTGTCATTTCCTAGTGTCGTTGCATTATTTTAGTTTTTTATGTTAACTTAATAAAGCTGAAGTGGATCTGCACACTGTTTTACTGTCAGGGTTGGAGGGTTACTTTTTAAATGTATTCCACTACAGATTACAGAATACATGCTGTAAAATGTAATTTGTATTGTATTTCGTTAGATTACTCAAAGTCAGTAACATATTCTAAATACTTTGGATTACTTCTTCAGCACTGGTAGATTTTTTCACTTGTTTTGACTATAAAAACTCTGCCAGTACTGTAAGACAAAATACACGTTAAAAATACATTCTCTGAAAAAACTAAATATCTTATGCAGCGTTGTTTCTAAAACAAGATAAATCAAATTGATCTTGTTTTAAAGATTTTTAGATATTTTTACAGGAAAACAATACAAAAACTATTATCAAGAATATGATTTTTGCCCTAATATACAAGGTCTTACTAGAAAAAAAGAAATTATGATCCAACATGAATTTCTTTTTATTTATTTTTTTTATCCCCTTTTCTCCCAATTTGGAATGCCCAATTCCCACTACATAGTAGGTCCTCGTGGTGGCGCGGTTACTCACCTCAATCCAGGTGGCGGAGGACAAGTCTCAGTTGTGACTCTATCCTCCCTAGCAACTGGGCCAATTTAGTTGCTTAGGAGACCTGGCTGGAATCACTCAGCACACCCTGGATTCGAACTCGCGACTCAGGGGTGGTAGTCAGCGTCAATACTATCTGAGATACCCAGGCCCTCAACTTGAATTTTCTTGATAAAAAAATTATATCATGCCTGATAACATGTGCATGTAAAATGGCTAGAAATAGCATTTTAGCTTAACGTAATGCTGACAATTTACACAAGAAATTTATTTATATTTCTTCTGCTTCAAACTTACTTCAAACTTACTTATCTGTCCGCTCGTATGAATGTAACACATATGTAGCGCAGAGGAGGGCGGGGCCGGGCGGAATGACGGACGGATCATAAGAAAGTGTTTCACCGCTGTTCAAATGGACTTTGGATCGCATCATTTATATGTATAAATGTTTTCCATCTGAAAGGACTAAATATTAAATGAAACAAATGACAATAAAATACAAAGTAATCTCCTTAGTAATCAAAATACTTTTTGAATGTAACTGTATTCTAAATACCAATGATTTAAATTGTAACTGTAATGCAATACAGTTACTTATATTTTGTATTTTAAATACGTAATCCTGTTACATGTATTCCGTTACTCTCCAACCCTGTTTACTATTACCTTTAATTAATTTAAAACGCTGCTGTTGTTTTTAAATAAATAAAAGGGAATAGTAAAAGAGTGTGCAGATCTACTTCAGTTTTATTTCATTGCATTTTGCCTTGATCCTGAACCTGTTTTAGAAGTATTAGATGTGCATGCATTTCCCGCTTATGTTAAATTAATAGGCAAAAATATTTTGAAATACATGGGATAGGGAAAAAAGTGAACCTGGAATGTGTTATCATCACAATGCACATTATGCTGTGTAGAGATCAGGCAATTATGCAATTAGTGAAACATGCCTGTTGACATTGTAACTGAAATATTCCTAAATTAATTGATATTGAATTGAACCGAAATTGAAATATAACTTAATCGAATCAAATTAGGAAATCCTTTCAATACCCAGCCCTACAAATATTAATTGATGCTGACTTAATTTTATTGGGAACATTCTACAATATCTCATTATTCACATTGAATTAATTGATTAAATTGAAGTATTTCATATAAAAGGATGACACCGAGGCATTTTATAAGGTTAGGAAAAATTGCCTGTATAAAGGTAAAAAAATGCCCCATATCAATTCTAGGGGGCAAATGTTGCCCCTTAATGTAAAAGTTCATTTCTGAAGTAACCCATAAATCATGTTATTTTCTGTATAGAGCTGCAGCTTTTATGCAGCAGAAACTGTCAGTGTGAAGGTACAATGCTCCTTACGTACTAGTTGTTGTTGTGGTGTAAAACAGGCCTTAGAAATATTGAGAATGAATGCAAAAAAGGATTCCCTTAAATTGCCAGTATTGAAGTGTAACTCTTCTCTCTGTACTTCTGTTAAGATCACAATCATCTTCAAACCATACCAAGAATGCACGGACCAGAAGGTCTACCAGGCCGTTACAGACGACCTGCCAGCTGCCTTCGTGGATGGCACCATCAGCGGGGGCGATAGCGAGACCCGTAGCATCTGGATCCTGGAGAAGTCACCTGGCCAGCACGTGGAGATCCACGGCGCATACATCGGGGTCACCATCATTGTACGTCAGCAGGGCCGTTACCTGACGCTAGCTGTGCACATGCCAGAGGAGCTTGCCATGGCCTTTGACGAGACGCAGGACCTGCAGCTATGCATGAATGGTTGTCCTACATCAGAGCGCATCGACCAAGAAGGACACCTTCAGCTGCCCGTGCTGGGTCTCCAGCAGGCTGGCTTTCAGCCGCAAGCCAGGATCGAAGCCCAGAGAGGGGTCTTCACCCTTGAAAGCGCCTCAAGGAAGTGCAGGGAACAGCTGGAGGTTAAAGACATCTATTTCCATTCATGTGTGTTTGACCTGCTCACCACAGGGGATGCAAACTTCACCACTGCTGCCTACAATGCCCTCAAAGACATGGAGACATTGCACCCCAAGAGGGAGCGCTGGCATATTTTTCCTAGCTCAGCTGCTGGGCTGAGGCCATTTCCTTTGCTCCTACATGCACTGCTAATGGGCTTTCTCATCACTGTGCTTTTATAATGTGTGCTGTGTTTTGATGACTGTTAAAAAAAATAACTTAAGGAGCTGAAGACAAGACTGTACAAAATCGTAAGGGTACTCTGTATATACTGTCTTTACAGAGATGTTAGAATACAAACTTTCATTAGACTGTACATTTTGTGTAAATTATGTTTTCAAGAGAGCTGAATATTGTGGATTTTTTCATGTTTTTGTCCTCAGGAGAGGAAGTCTTAATGGAAGCACTTTATTTTAATTTTATTTTTTTGCAACTAGAAAACAGTGTTCCATGGAACCAGTACTTAGTGATCTTCGTTAGCTAATCTTCTTGGTACATCCGGCGCTTTTTCTTGATTCATTTCTCTAGGTCTCTTTACAAATGATACTTACCTCACCAACTTAATCTGTAGAACTGTGTTAAACGTTTTTTTATGATGTGGCTGGCATAGTGATTGTGTAATAGAGGTTCAAAGAAGGATCATATTGATTAGACATTTACTTTATCTGTTTGTGCATTATAATTCTTAGTTCTAGTACTCAGTGCTGCTGAGTAGAGTTTATCAGCAAAAACAAGGTGAAGAATTCAGGCAAACACAGCAGACGTAGGTTGAAGTGCACTTAAAATTGAAAAGTTAACCTTTGGAATTGTTCTACTGGAACAAGCCATTGCCAAGCCCAGCCCTACATTTTATAAATGACAATCAGAACTTTTGTTTGGTACAAAATCTACCTAATGTATGAACAGCAATCCTTTAGAGTGTGTTTTAGAGACAAATATTTATGATTCATATTAAAAGTTTCAGCCCTTTCCGATTCATTTCATAGTAAGTGGCTCTAACTGAATGAACTGGAAAATGGATATTGCATAAGTGCTAAAGTGGGCTATGATTCATTTCCTAGTCACTCAAACGGACTTGCAGCATCCTTTAGAATGGTTCCTC
Organism: Myxocyprinus asiaticus; assembly: GCF_019703515.2. NCBI lineage: Eukaryota > Metazoa > Chordata > Actinopteri > Cypriniformes > Catostomidae > Myxocyprinus > Myxocyprinus asiaticus. The sequence continues at coordinate 21,559,190 of NC_059347.1, forward strand.
ACAAGATTATTAATTACCTTTGTCCCTTTGCCAAACAAATATTGACTATATGTTAAAAGTGTTAAGTTCCCTCGCATCCTTGTTTTATCCTTGGCCAAAGATATGACGCATAGCTGGCAGAAATGCACCACATATATCAAATAGATCTGTTGCTAGAAGTAGGTTTTCCCTATAGTATTTGTTTTGTTAAAAAAGATGGTCAAGAGTAGAGGTCGACCGATAGGGCATTGTGCCGATCACGATAACTTAGGTGGTGGAAAGGTCTGATAGCCAACTCATCGGCCGATAGTTTTTAAAATCGATTTATTGAATGTTTAAATAAAAATTCATAGTATTTCCTTACTGTGCTGAGACATAGAGGCTAAAGGAGTCAAAAATGAATATAATCCCAGATGCAGTTTATTTTGCAACCAAAATCCAAATTATAACCATAAAACTAAAATTTAAGTTTGGCCCATAATGTAGGACTTTTACCTGTAAACAAGCCTGAAATACATGTGGGACTCTTATTTTGAAAAGTGTATGCTCCCAGCTCACATAAACACATAATGGATACAAAACATGCACTCTTACAATCATCTAAAATGTATTACAATATAAACATTATAAAGTAAACATTGTCATATAGGCTTATAATAATTACTGTATGAGCTGTGATTCAACAACAGTAGATTATCATTAATCAATAGTAGATCATCAGCGATCCAGTAATAAAAACAGACTTTTCCCCTTTTTTCTAGGGACACCGTCAAAGTCAACATGAACATTAGCATGAACATATGATTAACATATACAGTATCTACATAACAACAAAACGTCTTCAGTGTGCTCATTTTTTATAATTTTATTAAAAAAGTAAAAATAAATAAATAAAAAACTCTTACTATTAGCCTTGGTTTTGCCGATAACTGATAGTTCCAAAAAGCAACTATCGGCACTGATATATTGGTCGATCTCTAGTCATGAGTTACTCTTATTGTGAACACACAGACATTGAATGGCATTGTCATAGGTATAGCAAGTCAGTGCCATAATTTAGCTCACCTGACTGGTGTTAGCCTATTTGCAGTGGATTCAGCAGAAATGATAAGTGTTCAATTGAAAATTTCTGTATTATTAGACCCCTCAAAGAACATCTTTTATGTTATTTTGTCACATAGAAGGGCAACTTGAGCCACAGTTCCTTTGTTGAAATGATGCTGAATACACATCACCTTTGATTTCATTTAGAGAAGTTCAATGCAAATGAAGGAACTGCAGAATTTCTTTATGTCTCAATTTGCTTTGAGTGTGGTATTTGGTCTGATGTACATTAATAACATTGATCATTCATTTGGTCAAATTGAATCATATACTTTCTGGGCCATTACAGTAACTGCCTTACTGTCCAACTACTTTGGATACCCATGCCAACACTTCTGATATGCATGTTTTGTTACCAAGACTTGCTACTGTAGAGACGTCATTGTTTATTTTTTATTTGCAACTACTGCCAGTGCTGAAGAGCTGCTACAATACTGTGACAAGTGTAATAGATTGTATTTGGAACACTGGGAGTTTCACAGGCAGTGAATGACCGGATCCTTGACAGGATTATTTGATTGGCCCAATGGCCTGAATCCATGTACAGTGGAATTTTTTTTTTTTTAGAACAAAGGATCAGAGTGCAATTAACTGCAAAGGAAAGCCTTCATCCTGGGTTTTTGCTTTTCACATTTGATCTTGTGATCTCTTTTGTTTGTTGTGAACATTGTTTTTTGTGAAGCGTGACTGCTCAATGTTTATACTTAAATTATTTATGAAATATATTGTCTTGTTAGAGAAGTCAAGCTCCATACTCTTGCTGTTGAAAAAAGTTTGAGATGTGATTGTACTACCACCTAGTGGGTCACCATTGTTACATCAGTGTTTTAGTATTGTACGGATGCTGTTTAAAAAAAAAAAAAAAAGAAGAAAAAAAATTGTGTTATTTAAAACAATAAATGAAAAAAATCTGGATTTGTTTTTACAATTTTCCATTGTGGTGTTATTAATTTATATGTTGTAATAGCATTGTTTGTAATGTGATTACAGCAATTTATAATCATTCATGCTCCAGAAAAAACAAGAAAAAAAAACAAACAAACAAAAAAACACACACATTCTACTCGGTTTGATAAAGCACTAATGTCACATTCTAATAAAACCCCTCAACATAAACAAGTTTAATCTTTGATAGAGTGTTATGCACAATCTTCTCATTCACATGCAACACAGCAAATGTAATCAAATGTTGCTCACTTTCAGACAGGTGTTGCTTGACAGTAAACAATTCCATTAGTGAAAGGTGACTTTACAAAAGCCATTTAAAACTATTTTTTTTTAATGGCCTACAAAGGCACCTTGTAGTGCAGTTCAGTTGTTGTTTTCTGTATATGATGTGGTTTTGAGCAGATATCACATTGATCTTCTTATTGTAGCACCTGTGTCTTGTGGTACAATGTCGGTCTCCAGCTCTGAAGAGCGCTCGTCAAAATGCTCATTTCAGGATCTCATTTACCTCAACTGGTTTGGAGATCACCTGTATGGTGTCTGGCTGTCCATTGTTCATTTCTGACACTCTAAAATTTAGCAGAAAAGAAGCAGTAGGTGTCAGTTTAGTAGTGACTGTTTACAATAATATATTGATCATATAGTATAAATTATTATAAATTATTTTATTATAACCTTGCAAAAAAATTATAAAAAAAATGCTCACCACTTTATGACAGCTTGTATTGTCATCAAAACATTGAAAATTGTGATTTTCAGAAGGAGTATTCTGAAAGCTTGGACAAACAGTAGTTCTCGGTTTGCCCTGACCACTGTAACAGCACAAGAAAGGGAGAACAAAATGAGCACATAATGGAAATTTTTAAGATAAGAAAAAATTTCTTAATACCTTCCAATAAACTGCTTTGTTGGTCCAAACACATTTCAAATGTTTCTTCGTCATCAGTCATTTCTAGGTCATGCATCTCTGAAATGAACATAGTAAGTAACCATATTACTAATCTATATTACAAATAAAGATTGCAATGTCCTAATATTGCAGTGATTGAAAGATAATTAATTACCTGTTGTCTCTTTTGGGAATCCAGCATAGTGTCTGTGCATGAGTTGATCAGAGCCTCTGTGACTCACAAAGCAAGTGTAGGATGTCCATTCACTTGAGGCCACAGATATAACTGACATTGCACTCTGAATGCCATGGTCTCCTTGGATTAAGTTATAAACTGCTGGACTAGTCCCTCTGCTGCCACCCGAAATCCAGGCAACTTCCATCTCTCCTTGATGAATGTCATGAACCACACACACCAGGATTGTCAAAACACTGTGGTCAGTGTTAAAATGAAATGGTGGAGACAAAGTGGCAAAAGGGACAGCATCTGTTCCCACTTCAGAGATGAGAATAATATTTATAGTGGTTAATAAAGTCAATTTATTGCCATCTGCATACAGTAGATATGAAAATATAATTACCCTATAGAAGGATATTTAAAAACAGGACAAAATTAGCCTAGTTATTGCAGAAAAACAGTACATATACAGTGAAATGGCTGTACTTGAGCTGTGTGATTGCTGAAAATTTTGTGAATAATAGTGCTAGTTTCCCTATAAACTTCACAACTTACTTGTTAAAAGCAGGGCGGTGAGGAAGGTACGAAGCATGTTGATGTGCTGTTTAGCTCTGTGAGTACAGCCGAGCAGTGAATAGGATTATCAGGTTTCAGTCATGTGATTTCACACCCGCCATGGAATCTTTCCATCATTGTGTGACTCTCAGGGGAGCTGTGCCAAAATATGGCTGTGTTTTTAAACAAGAGCAGACAGACCCGTGCTGCTGCTATACACACTTATATTTTTTATTATTTTTTTGCCATCAAGTTTCATTCAAAATAACATTTTAAAAGAGTGTAAATTTTGCTCATTCATCTGAGTCTCTACTAATTTTTTCCATCTTTTATTTACATATCTGGATATTTTTTAGGCAAAGAATGCACTTAAATGTAATGATACAAATGTATACAGTTGTTTTTGGTGTTATATGTTGTAAATAATTATGAGGTATATTTGTAAGAATATGATGTCTCATTGTAGAGTACATTTCAAAAGATTCACACCTGTTTTGTGTTGGTTTCTTCTGTGGTAAGAGACTGATAATATCAACATCAACGGCTGTACCTGCTGCTTTCTACAGCTGGATGAAATAAAATGGCACTTTCAAATAATATTTTGATCTGGTACACTGAAGGTACTTGATGTCTTCTCAAAAAGTCTGACATGAAAAAAATAACAAAAAGAGCACCTTTGATCAGACGTGGGCAATTGTCTTGCAAGTCAAGTCTCAGTGATGAAAAACTCAATTTAAACCCGTATATATATATATGTGTGTGTGTGTGTGTAACATTCAGGCAGGGCAGAGCAAGCAGGAGCAGCAAGATGATTGTGAACCCAAGTGTAGTATATTATACAGTGCCAATGAAACAAAAGATGCAAAACAAGAGACTAGACTTGACTTAACTATGACTTGGCATGACGCGACTATAAGAAAACAAACAAAGAACAAGAATCAAGGTTTTGATTTCATGTCTTTTATTATGATAGTTTAGTTGCCATTGTTTCCTGTTCATGTAATGTGATTTCCTGTTCCCACCATGGTTCATTTGTTTTGTTCTTATTGTTTTTTTGGTTTATTAGTCTTGTCTTGTTATTGGTTCATGTTTCATAGTCTTGTATTTTCATTGGTTGTCTTGTTATCTTGTTTCCCCAAGTCTCATATCCCACAATTCACAGCACAAGTATAAATAATGTGACAAGAAGCATGAATATTCTCTAATTTACCATCTACTGATCTTGATCTTGGTGGGTCTGTCTGATTTTTCCTGCATGTCTGTGTGTTTTCTTTTCCCTCGTATGTAATTAGCATCTCCATGGGAACGCTGATTTGCACCGCTCACATGGCATCACCCTCACCTGCTCCTTGTTACCTCTCTCTATATATTCTCCTTCGTTTGTCTTTCTCGTTGCTAGATTGTTTCCATATTCTCTGCTGTTCAGTCTTTTTGTTTTCTGGTTTTCCCCGTTGTAACACTCTCAAGGTCAGTTCTGAGGAAATGAGCAGTGTTGGGTAATGTTACTTATAAAAGTATCTCATTAGATTATTGTGTTACTCCTTAAATTTACTTAATTTTTATGGAAAGTAAAGCATTGCTTTTGCATTACTTTTTTCCTCACAGCCACTTTCTGTTCTGCTATGCTATGCATTCCATACAAATAAGCCATTCGTTGCATACAAAAGACATTACAGGTCATGCTAGCAACTGTACAGCAGTTATGTCAAAATGACATAGTAAACAGATATTTAGAAAGCAGTTCTTCACATCATATTTATAATAAAGAATCAATAACATGAATCTGTATGATTTGTTTTTCCATCAACATGGCATCCAATATGACTAATGAAGAATAACCATTGTCTTGCCTAAAGCAGCAAAGTCCAACACTTGAACCTGCATCATATTCTGTATGTCATCATGTGCTGTGCCCATGTGCTGAGTCAACTTAAGATGTTTTTCAAAAGTCAGGGAAAAAAATTCATTGGGGAATGCCAGCCTACCATGTTCAAGGAAAGTGTCTGATAATAAAATAATATTTTTAACAAGTCATCTCTGTGCACGCTTGTTTTGAGTTGATCCACGGTGCATACAGATGGCACTGGTTGACCACAGACAACTTCAAAAGCACATGTTGAATGGAATCATTTTTAATGCTACCAAAATGTCATAAAAACTGGTTATTTCATGAATCAAACTACTTGTTTATTATAGAACAAAAATGTAGAATCTTTTTAGAAACTAAGACATTTTCCCTGTGTACACAATCAGTGTAGAACATTGCTCGGAGCCGCTGATCCAGAGTCAGCTTTTCTCATCCCATTCGCCCAGTTACGGGGAGCTGTAACACGGAGCAGTTCGCTTGCATAAGCCAGTGAATTGATAGTATTTCACCCTGTGTATCATGTTGTGGCCAGTGAAGACTAGTCTTATAATCCCTCTGCCTAAACACGTTTGCTGATTTTTTTTTTTTTAATGCAGTGCGTATTAACACATGAATCGATCGCATTTCACTCAACCAATTGTTGACATCATATTATGCATGTGCATTAGCGAGTTGATTGACAGGTGATGTCTGTATCTAAAAGGTGATTGGCTCTTTTACCTGAAAGGCGGGACTTCCTTTCTACATCCATTGACTTTCTACATCCATTGGGTGCTAGAGCTTCTTGGTTGGGCGTTCCAATTTCTCCCATTCATTTAAATAGAAGTGACTCGTCTCTGTTAAATAGTCTCTGGCCTCACATTCTATAGAATTACAATGCCCATCATGCACTACGTCTCCTCCCTGAAGTTTGCACACTTTCACTTCTGATTTCTCGCAATACAGGGAAAGTAGAGGTATACAAAAGCAATGCATTACTTTATTTAAAAATAACTCCGATATTATGGTCTAAAATAAAAAAATATTTTGTGTTACTTTACCTGTTACTCAAAAGTAATCTGATTATGTAACGCACATTACTTGTAACGCGTTACCCCCAACACTGGAAATGAGGAAGCGGGAACCAGTTTACACACTTTCAGTTTATTTATTTTCATGCCACTTTTCAGTACACACAACAAAAACTCAGTAGCTCAAAACATAAATGAATAGCACTCTCTGTCACTGCAGTCCATGCCATTCTAGGACTCAGGTTTATCTCTCTCCAGCTGTGGCTCTGGCTGCTCTTTATCTCTCTCCAGCTCTTCACTGTAACACAAAACAGCTCTTAAAGATAATTCCCCCCAGGTGTCAATCCTTACTACTCTTCCTCTCCCAGCCTCGCTCTCCACAGATGTCACTTGAGCACGCCCCCATCACCACATACCCCCATTGCCCAACTCAGGCCTTTGGACCACCTCGAACTTAAAAGGCTGGAGAGCTAGATACCAACGGGTGATTTGCGCGTTGGCATCCTTCGTACGATGGAGCCACTAGAGCGGGGCATGGTCCAAACAGAGGGTAAAAGCATGCCCCAACAGATTGTACTGGAGGGTGAGGACCACCCACTTGATGGCCAAACACTCCTTCTCTATCGTGCTGTACTTAGTCTCCCTCAGTGAGAGCTTGCGACTAATGTACAGCAGGGGGCGCTCATCCCCCTACACCATCTGGGACAGTACCGCTTCCAACCCCCTGTCCAATGTGTCCATCTGCAAACGTAGCCGGGGCCCCGAACAAACCGACCCGGAAGGGTCACGAATTGGTGTAATCTGAACGGTGTGGAAAACGCCGTTTTTTCACAGGACATGGGAGTTAAGGGGATCTGCCAATATCCCTTTGTCAAATCCAGTGTCGAATAAAAGTGAGCCACGCCTAACCGATCGAGCAGTTTATCAATCCGAGGCATCGGGTACACATAAAATTTAGACACAGCATTGACACAGAACCGGACCGAGCCATCACTCTTAAGAACCTAAACTACCGGGCTGGCCCAGTCACTGTGGGATCCTTCTATTACCCCCATATCCAGTATGACCTTTAATTCCTCCCGAACCACTTTTTTTTGTGCTCGGGTAATCGGTAGGGATGACTACGTACCATTACCCCTGGGTTCGTCTCGATATGGTGCTCTACGAGATTCGTATGACTGGGAAGAGGTGAGAACATGTCAGAGAATTCTCCTTGCAACTTGGCAACCTCTGTGATTTGGGATGGTGAGAGGTGGTCTTCACAAATTACTCGATCAGTAACTTTTAAGTTCACCTCCGGTCCGAGCTCCTCCCTCTCCGGCACCACCGTCGCCAAAGTCACGGGGACCGCCTCTCTCCACGGTTTTAGGAGGTTGAGTTGGTAAATCCAAGGACTTTATCTCCTGGTGTAAATTCCCATAGTTGAGTACTTCTATTATATAGCCAGCTTTGATGTTCTTGAGCCTGGAGCAAATTCTCCTGTGTTAACTGCCCCACTGTGTGGAGTTTTGCTCTCAGGTCAAGAATGTATTGAATTTAGATTTTGCTGTTTGAAGGTCCCTTTTCCCAATTTTCCCATAGGACATCGAGCAAGCCGTGCGGTTGATGCCCGTACAATAATTTAAATGTGGAGAACCCTGTGGAGGCTTGCAGGACCTCTCGTACTGCAAATAATAGGGGCTCGAGCCACTTGCCCCAATTTCGAGCGTCTTCGTGCACGAACTTACGAATCATATTCTTTAGGGTCTGATTAAATCGTTCGCCAAGCCGTCTGTTTGGGGGTGATAAACACAGGTCCGAATCGATTTAATCTCCAATAATTCATACAGTTCACGTAGTGTATGTGACATAAACGTAGTGCCCTGATCAGTGAGGATTTCTTTTGGAATCCCCAGTCCAGAGGTAATTCTGAAGAGTTCCGGATATTGCGTTGCGTAGTCCACCAGAATCAACACAAATCGATGCCCTTGTGCCGTCCATTCTAATGGCCCGACAAGGTCCATACCAATTCTTTCGAAGGGACCTCAATGGAAGAGGGTGCAATGGCACTCTTGGGGTGGCTGGCGGATTCACCAGCTGACATTTATGGCATGCCACACACCACCTGCGTACATCCCTGCAAATGCCCGGCCATTAGATGTTTCAGTGTCTTTTCCTGCCCTAAGTGACCCGCCATCGGATTATAATGAGCCATCTGGAATAACATTTCAGCTCTGTGTTATTAACAGTTGGGTTGTATTCTCCTTTGTCTGAGTGTCCTGGGTCACTCGATACAACCAGTCCTTGATAATTGAAAAATATGGATATGCAAGTCTGTGGCTGGAGGCGTTCCAATTTGTACCCAAGCTTAGTGGATGGGAGAGGAGGGGACTAACCGCAGCCTCGACACTATGCTATTGTCCCCGAAATTGAATAATGACCATCACTAAAGGGTAATTTTTAATATCCCTATGCACATACATTACCTTCACCTACTGGTCTGTATCCAAAGCCTTGGGCTGAACCAAGCTTTGGTGAATGGAGGTTTGATTACAACCTGAATCCACGAAGGCTTTGTATGTAACCCTCTTAATACTTACTGGTATCCGGTATGCTCCAGCTCGATCGGGGGTGGCCTGTGGCACGTTGGGAATCCGGACCAATGCCTGACCTCCATCGTGGGGCATCAGTCCTGGAAATGCCCAGGTTCCCCCAGCTCCAGCAGATGGCCCACACTTCTAGACCACACCCGCTTCAGTGGATTTACCAACCTGGGTAGGAGAGCGAAGAGAGATGGGGGGCCGGCGGGTTAAATGGTCCCCAGGAACAACGTCTTGGTTACTGATGTAACCTCTGTTCCCTGATGAAGGGAACAAGACGTTGTGTCGATGTAGTGACACTAGGGGTTCGCTCGAGAGCCCCAATCACCTTTGCTTTATTCAGAAAAGGCCAATGAAAATTGGCAAGTGGAATATGCATGCCGCTCTCCACCCCGGACATATGGGTATAAAAGGAGATGGCGTGCACCACTCATTCAGATTTGTGCTGAGGAGCCGAGAGAGAGTCCCGGCCATGTCAGCGGTCGGTTCAGCGCCACGGCAGGAGGGACACAATGTCTCGTTCCCTCCATCAGGGAACAGAGTTTACATCAGTAACCAAGACATTCCCTGTCGGTCACTCACTCGATGTTGTGTCAATGTAGTGACACTAGGGGTTCCTATATGAAACACCGCAGGTGCTGAACCATGTCACAAGGTACGGAGGAGTGGACACAGGCAAGCTGCTGCATGCCTTGCAGCGAGCGCTCGACCACGTCGTGACCTTCCAGCGAGTTAGGTAAGGTGTCTACCTGGTCCCGTTAAGAGTGGGAGGAGGCACTTACCTGAGGAGGAGGCTATAGGTGGTGACCTTTCCTGATTTCTGTATTAAGCAATGTCCCGCCAAGCACCTGCTAGAATAGTGCTGGGGAAGTGCTCTTCCTTCTCCAGGAGGGAGAGCACTACGGAGACCACATCCTACCGGAGGGAGGTGAACATGTGGAGAATACCTGACAGGGAAGTTCACATTGAAATGATGCCACTGGGGAGGACCCTATCTACGGAGAGGGTACACAGCAACAGTAGCCGAGGCAGAGCAAAGCTCTGTCAAGGGGAAACACAGGTTTCACCAAGAGGAATCCGAACAGTGGAAATGCATCATCCTGGATTACCAAGGTACTCTTGGACCACCAAAGTGGACATCATCTGACCCAGGGCGCGCGCTGTGACTTTCATGGCCCGTAGAGTGAGGTCGGTAGCAGTGCGCAGTTCCTGCATGAGCCCTAGGTTGGTCCTACCCTCATGCAGATCTTTAAGCGCCTTGGCCTGGTGAACCTGCAGGATGGCCATGGCGTGCAAGGCGGAGGCAGCCTGATCCGCAGCTTTGTGAGCCTTTGCCACTAACGACGAAGAAAACTTACACACCTTGGAAGGGAGCCTTGGTCGGTTCCTCCAGGTGGCTGTGCCCTGCGGGCACAGGTGCACTGCCATGGCGCGCTCGACCTAGGGAAGCTCGACATATCCCTTGGCTGCCCCGCCATCGAGGATAGTCAGGGTGGATAAGCTCACGAAGTGAGTACGGGCGGAGAAAGGCACCTTCCATGACTTCATAATCTCCTCGTGCACTTCCGGGAAGAAAGGCACCGGGGCCAGAAACCAATCATGCAACAGCGAACGCTCAGGGCAGGGCGGAGGGTTCCACTCAAGCCCAATGTTCGCAGCCATCTGAGCAAACACGGCTACCAACTCAGCATCCACTTCATCCTGAGCTCTACCGCCTGAGAGCGGGAGCTCAGTAGACTCGTCCACTTCCAAAAGCAGGAGCCCACCCTCTGATGCTGCGACTGCCAACTCATCCTCATCGCGAGCCCTAAATGAGACATTAAATCCGCCCTGAGGCGGACCGCTTGCCTCACTCGTGAACTCTACCGGGCGGAATGAGCGTGCTGGGGGATGGGAGGTCTGTGGGGACTGAGCTGGCAGAGAAGCTCCCATATCCACATCCAAATTGCCCAAGGCACTCGCCGACCCAGCTGCCTGAGTTTCAATGCAGGATGGACCAGGTCGGGAAGCAGACGCAGTGGCTCTCTGCTTCACGAAGAATGAAGAGAGCCGCAACCGCAATGTTCTCATGGGCATTTTCTCAGTGAGAACATGACCCATCCACAAAAGCTGCCCCGGCGTGCTGGCGACCCAAGCACTCGAGACATATTTCATGGCCATCCGTTGGGGAGAGATAACAGCCACACCCAGTAGCACAAAGGTGAAAGGACATCTTTAAAAACACGCCAATCGTTTGTGCGAGCTCTTTTAGAGAAAATATACTCTTTTTGAATATACTCTTTTACACCTGTGGACTCAGCCACCAAAGCGCCCAGGGGAAGCACAACACTCAACCGTGCGAGGGTGACCGCTGTTACGCGCCGTTATTCCAGCGGCAAATATCAAGGTGATGGGACGAACACACATGTGCGCTCGGCTCCGAAGAACAAGTCTGAATGAGTGGTGCACGCCATCTCCTTTTATACCTGTATGTCCGGGGCGGAGAGCAGCATGCAAATTCCACTTGCCAATTTTCATTGGCCTTTTCTGAATAAAGCAAATGTGATTGGGGCTCTCAAGAGCGAACCCCTAGTGTCACTACATCGACACAACGTCGAGTGAGTGACAGACAGGGAACTTCCTGTTTCCGGGGAGTAGGAACAGGATGGGGAAAACAGAAGGGGGGAGGAGGGAGAAGGAGAGAGAGAGAGAGAGAGAGAGAGAAGAGGGCTCACTGGCCCCCTGATACGAGTGATCCTCAGCCAGCTGGACGGCCTCATCCAGCGACGCCGGGTAGTGGCACTGGACTCATTCCACCATCCCTTTCAGCAGTTGAGAGAATAATTGTTCCAGTACCACCAGATCGATCATTGGTTGTTTACAGATAAACATACATCACCAGTGAATTTGTATTGCTTTTACAAAAGCACACAAAATATAAATAAATGGTACAGGCTCAATGTAAACCTTTGAATGTGGCCAATGCATTAAAATCACATGCAGTCTTAGGGCATTAATACATTTTCCCCTTCCCCTAAATTCTCACAAGGTAAGTGAGAGAGGAAGTCAGAGGTCACATGTTCAGACCCTAGTAGATGTTTGACAATGAAATAAAAAGGTTGCATTTTCAAGAACCAATGAGTTAAACATGCATTTGTATCCATTTTAGAGCTCTATGCTCAGTTTCAACAACAAAATCTTGACCAAGTAAATAATATTTAAGGGAGTCAAAAGCCCATTTCAGTGCTAAAAATTCCTTCTCTATGGCAGAATACCTTGTCTCACGGGGGTACAGCTTTCTACTCAAATACACAACAGGTTGTTCATATAACCTCAGAAGCACAAACGTTTTCTCAAAATCAGAACTGTGCAAAGTAGGATCCTTAGTCAAAGCAACCCGCAGGTCCTGGAATGCTTGACGAGACCACTCAGTCCACTGAATATGATATGGGCAAGACTTTTCGGTCCAAATAAGAAATAAACCTTCGGTACCTCCCAGTCAGGCCTAAAAATGATCTTATCTGATTTTTATTAACTGGAAAAGGGCAGGTCTAAATGGCTTGAATCTTTTGTACCTGGGTTTAATAACGGCAATGCCCAACACATATCCCCATTACTCAGTCTGAACCTTTGCCAAAAAAACACTTTGGATGGTCAATCCAGCCTCTCTGATCTGCTGGAACACTGTTTGGAGATGCTGCAAATGAGTTTCCCAGGCACTGAATATAACTACAACATAAGCAGCTGTAAATTCTCCTAGACCATGCAAGACAGTATCCATTAACCTTCGAAAGGTAGGGGGCGATCCACGTGAACCAAATGGAAGAACCGGGAGTTGCATGAGGCTAGTAGGGGTGTTAAAAGAAGTCAGTTCTCAGGACTCAGGGAACAGGGGGACTTGACATTGCCCTTTACATCCTGTAGATCTATAGTACTAATGAACTTGGCTTTCCCAAATTTTTCAATGAGTTCCATAATACGGGGCATAGTGTAAGAACCGAATTTGGAAACTGAATTAAAATAACCTAAATCAATACAAAAACGTATGCTACCATACTTTTTTGCATCATCAAAGCAGTAAGCACTTTTACTGGCCAGGGATGACTAAGGACATAGCTGAATTTTGTAAAATGTGTCAAGAATGCCAACGCACTGCCACGCAAAGTCTTTCTAATGTTCCTCTTATGCTTTTGCCAGTCATAGATGTTCCTTTCCAGCAACTGGGCATGAATACTGTAGGCCCCCTACACAGAAGCAGAGCAGGTAACAAGTACATGTTGGTAATTTGTGACTACTCAACTCGATATCCTGAGGTTTTCACTCTAAAGAACATCAAAGCCAAACCTGTAGCCTTCTGCTTTATTCAGTTCTTTTCTTGAGTCGGCTCCCCCTAAGAGATACTTACTGATAGAGGGTCCAATTTCACCTCCATACTATTGCATCCAGAAACTGATGGGCTTGTTGAACATTTTAATCAAACCCATGTTCAAACCCATGTTGTATGTGTGTATGTATGGACAGGTGCATCTCAATGAATTAGAATGTCATGGAAAAGTTCATTTATTTCAGTAATTCAACTCAAATTGTGAAACTCGTGTATTAAATAAATTCAGTGCACACAGACTGAAGTAGTTTAAGTCTTTGGTTCTTTTAATTGTGATGATTTTGGCTCACTTAACAAAAACCCACCAATTCACTATCTCAAAAAATTAGAATACATCATAAGACCAATAAAAAAAAACATTTTTAGTGAATTGTTGGCCTTCAGGAAAGTATGTTCATTTACTGTATATGTACTCAATACTTGGTAGGGGCTCCTTTTGCTTTAATTACTGCCTCAATTCGGCGTGGCATGGAGGTGATCAGTTTGTGGCACTGCTGAGGTGGTATGGAAGCCCAGGTTTCTTTGACAGTGGCCTTCAGCTCATCTGCATTTTTTGGTCTCTTGTTTCTCATTTTCCTCTTGACAATACCCCATAGATTCTCTATGGGGTTCAGGTCTGGTGAGTTTGCTGGCCAGTCAAGCACACCAACACCATGGTCATTTAACCAACTTTTGGTGCTTTTGTGTGGGCAGGTGCCAAATCCTGCTGGAAAATGAAATCAGCATCTTTAAAAAGCTGGTCAGCAGAAGGAAGCATGAAGTGCTCCAAAATGTCTTGGTAAACGGGTGCAGTGACTTTGGTTTTCAAAAAACACAATGGACCAACACCAGCAGATGACATTGCACCCCAAATCATCACAGACTGTGGAAACTTAACACTGGACTTCAAGCAACTTGGGCTATGAGCTTCTCCACCCTTCCTCCAGACTCTAGGACCTTGGTTTCCAAATGAAATACAAAACTTGCTCTCATCTGAAAAGAGGACTTTGGAACACTGGGCAACAGTCCAGTTCTTCTTCTCCTTAGCCCAGGTAAGACGCCTCTGACGTTGTCTGTGGTTCAGGAGTGGCTTATCATGAGGAATACGACAACTGTAGCCAAATTCCTTGACATGTCTGTGTGTGGTGCCTCTTGATGCCTTGACCCCAGCCTCAGTCCATTCCTTGTGAAGTTCACCCAAATTCTTGAATCGATAAGGCTGCGGTTCTCTTGGTTGGTTGTGCATCTTTTTCTTCCACACTTTTTCCTTCCACTCAACTTTCTGTTAACATGCTTGGATACAGCACTCTGTGAACAGCCAGCTTCTTTGGCAATGAATGTTTGTGGCTTACCCTCCTTGTGAAGGGTGTCAATGATTGTCTTCTGGACAACTGTCAGATCAGCAGTCTTCCCCATGATTGTGTAGCCTAGTGAACCAAACTGAGAGACCATTTTGAAGGCTCAGGAAACCTTTGCAGGTGTTTTGAGTTGATTAGCTGATTGGCATGTCACCATATTCTAATTTTTTGAGATAGTGAATTGGTGGGTTTTTGTTAAATGTGAGCCAAAATCATCACAATTAAAAGAACCAAAGACTTAAACTACTTCAGTCTGTGTGCATTGAATTTATTTAATACACGAGTTTCACAATTTGAGTTGAATTACTGAAATAAATGAACTTTTCCACGACATTCTAATTTATTGAGATTCACCTGTATGTGTGTGTCTGTACGTATGTGTATAATTATTTTTTATTTTTTATTTTTATTATTATCTATGTCTTGCTGCTGTTTTTGTATTGTGTTTGTATTGTTGTACACTGGAAGCTCCTGTCACCAAGACAAATTCCTTGTTTGTGTAAGCATACTTGGCAATAAAGCTGATTCTGATTCTGATTCAAATGCTCTGCAAATTCATGAGTGACATGAGTGGTTACCATATTTGTTATTTGCGTATAGAGAAGGTGACCCACCCAGGGTAAAGAATGCCACAATGTCTTCACTGTTTTACACATACTCACAGAAGAACCGTTTGCTGCATTTCCCATGATATTAAAGGATATCATTCACCAAACCATTAGTACAACCTTTAAGAGAAACTTAAGAGCTTAACAGTTTATCTGGTTCCTTTATGTCTGTGACCTAAGCTACTGTTCCCTGAAACTTGTTTCATCTCTTTACCACCCCGGACTTCTTAGATTTCACTGGACTGTTTGGCAAATCACATTCATAAAATTCATAAAACATCTTCATTCTTCCTATGGCCTGATCTGATCTGGACTGAGCTTATGTTAACACCAAATTACAGGTACTACTGGGGAGCAACAGATCCATCAAAACCAGAAAGTAATTGCCTATAGTAACTAGATAAGGCAAGTTCTCAGCTAACCCTAGTTTCATAAGATAGGACTGCCCATTTCCTGTACTACATCAGCAGTTGAATAAAATTGTTCTTCACCATAAATACATTTAACCAGTACAAGAGCATCATTACTAGGAGAATATTCAGATACAAGATGAGTCCCTACTCTGGTCTACATACCGACCATTCAGTTCAACAGAGGCTGTGACTTGACTTGGTATAAGAGTAGTACTGGGCTCAGGCATTGCTATTCAAGGAACATAATAAATGTTATTAAGCTTTTTGGTTAAATTTGGACACATTGGTTGCTTATGACTCATCTGGCCACAGCTATCACACTTAATAGTCTCAACTGTCACCAAGCTTGGGTCTTCAGTTAGTTTCAAATGTACCTCACCTGTTGTCTCACCACCCTCTGACACTGAAACTGGCTTGTGGGATGGAAGTATCTCTCTTGCAGACTTCCACTGGGCAAAACTCCAATGCTCAGTCTTACGTCTAGCTGCCACGAAGACATCTGCAAGTCCTGCTGCCTCCTCAGTAGAGGATGGATCATGCTCTTTAATTCATGTTTGTAGTTCTAGGCACAGCATTCTCAGGAATTGTTCTAATATAATCGTCTCTCCAATCTGTTGAGCAGTCTTTCCTGCTGGCTTCACCCACTTGTGAAACAGGTCCTCTAGCTGAACATACAGTTCCTTGGGGTTTCTTTCACCAGAACCTCTACAGAGCAGAACCAAAATATAGCTTCTTTCACCTGTACATAATCAATTGCTTCATCCACATCAATAGAAACATAAGCCACACAAGCCTTGCCAGTATGCAGGGAAACAAACCATATGGCACTAAGTTTAGTGATGTCTCCTGATGGTGTCAGCTCAGTAGTGTCCCCAGTAGCTCCTTGCAGCACCTCCCTTTCACCTTTGACAGGCTCCACCTCCACTACCGCCTCTACACGGACTGGCATTTTTGGTGCCATCACAACTCTGCTTCTGAAGAATTAACTTACATCTTTACCAAACACTGCCCCCTTGCTGGATGCATCCCACCCCTGCTACTATCTTATGAAAATGCGGACCAAGCAAGCATCACAAAGCAGTATTCAGAGTCCATATTTTCTTTTATTGACTCATTCTGACAACTTTATACACATTTCTGGTCAAAAATGTACATAAAATAGAACAGGTAAAGTTTTAAGCTCGAGACAGACAGCACAGCACAGCACAGCACATTTCATCTAAAGGTCCAAACCATTTGACTCTAACAGGGAGAACACAACCATTTAATAAGCAGTAAATAAATTTCTAAGCATTTTACAATAAATGACAAACAATCTAAACATAAATTTATGAAATATTTCAAATAAAATAAGTGGAACTGCTGTGCGTTGAACATGCACTACACAGATGCCTTTCACGATTGCGCACCATCTCCGTGTCAATAACCGCATCTCCCGCTGCAAGTGTTTAGACGCGCTTCTCCCATGAACATGGATGGGGAAAATGGGGTGGTGGATGCCGCAAGCTGGGTCCTTGAGAGTTGTGGGCCCCTGGGCTTCAGCCTGTGTAAGCCCGTGCGTTAATGCACCCCTGAATGTGACAGGAACCTCACGCACTCTAATATACCGCTCACTGACCCATACTGTAGCCACAGATCCTAGGCGAAGCAAGAGGAAACTTATCCTTTAAATTGTATTTTAAACAATGAAATGAATAAGAATAAATAAAAAACTATATTGTTCTCCTCTTCCTTTGCTAGTGTGCACTCAGACAAAAAATTCAAGATAGCCTATGCTTTTCTACAATTCATCATACCATACTTGTAAAGAGAGAACAATTGAGTTATAGAAGGACATCAGGTTTAACCATACAACTAACATAAGATGGGAACTGAACAACATTCATTGTGTTGTATACATGTAAACCTATATCACCAGTGAATATGTATTGCCATTATGGAAGCACACAAACAATATATAAATGGTATGTATTGCCATTATGGAAGCACACAAACAATATATAAATGGTACAGGCTCAGTATAAACCTTTGAATGTGGGCAATGCATTAAAATCATGTGCAGACTCGGGCAACATAAAACAAATAATAAAAATAATAAAAATTTATTTTATACAATTATTATTGTTTATTATATACTATATTATTACTTTTATTACTAATTCATGTACTAATTACTAAATACTGCATATATATTTACAACAACCACAAAAATAATAATTATTTGTATTAGTATTGTTATTATTTAATATAATAAATATATTACTATAAGTAGTATAATATTAAATAATAACACTAATGATAATTGCCATTATTTTTATATTTATTAAATAATATATTTGAATTATATTAGTAGTGATAGTATAACAAATGTTTGCTGAGATGAGACATAGGATCTATGTGCAGGCTTTAATAAAAATGATGACAGGGAAACAACAAACAAGAACTGACAAAGGAATGCAAAAACTAAAGGGTATTTATACGAACAAAAGCTAATGAGGGAATGGAAAACAGTTGAGAACAATCAGGAACTAATGACAGTGATGAGGGCAGTGCATACTGGGTAACGTAGTCTGGGGGAAACACTTCAAAATAAGAGTCCTAGGGAACACGAAGGAGACAGCCTGTGGGGGGTGGGGGGTATATTTGTAACTTTATACTTTGTTAATTAAAAATTTTTTTTTAGAACATGTTAAAATTAACATTAACCAAGATTAATAAGTGCTGTAAAAATATTGTTAGTTCATGTTAACTAATGTAATTACAGTAACCAATGTTAACAAATTCAACCTTATTGTAAAGTGTTACCAAAATATATTATCCAATGTTAGATCATTATACCTAATGCATTTACTAATGTAAACAAATGGAACCTTAATGTAAAGTGTAACCCAACAATGAATTTATCTGCCAAGGTTATTTCCCACAAGTCACTTTCACTATATGCCCCATCATATAACAGAACCACAATTCAGAATCAGAAATCACAAACAAATTTAGCATCTTGTTTTACAGTAATTGGGCTTGGCATGTTTACTACCCTGACATGACCTGGCTGTTTGTACTTGCTGATGACTGTAGGTCATTCCTTTGTTCTGTGGCTTGAGCCCCACTCACTGTGCTGTCACTGAAATACTGAAACACAGCCAGGCAGCACATGCCCAGCAGCTGCTGCAAACCAGGAAATTGAGGGCAGGACAAATGAAAGAGAAAATGAAAGCAGCAGCCACAGTAATACAGCTGAAATTCAGGTAAAAGCACATTTGCTGTAACAGTTAAATGGAGTGTGTTCAGAAATAATGTTTTTTACTTTACAGAGACCCGATTACAGTGTCACAGAACCATGCCAGAATAAGGCTAGTGAGCTTGTACTGTATCTGAGTAGATCTCCGTGTATTATCGTGAAGAGGGTGCTGTATCACATTACAGAGTGTTATGATAGTGAAGTATGATGGGCACTGTTCTGTTCCCATGCATGTTATTATAAGCACACTTGTGTGGGTCTTTTATTTTGCATGACATATCAGTATTTTGTTTATAGATAATTCTAGCATGTTCCAGAATGCTCTTTTTCAGTAACATATGCTCAGTGTGCAATGCAAATAATGGGACCAGTTGATTATTGCAAGCAATGTACAGCACCTGTGCTAATTTACCAGCATTATGTGCTGTAAGAACACATAGCGTTACATTTGTTTACACAGGCACCTCATGTGAGCCTTAACTTTCCTTTCTTTCCACAGGGTACAGTGACTGCCGTTATGTCAAACCATTCCACAGTGCGACAGTGATACCACCATCAATATCGACTAACTAACACTAAATACAATAACCACAAGTTATTTTCCAATATGCATCTCTCGCTTTACATCTTACTCTTTATTAAGTTACTGTTTTGTATTCAGTTTTCTGAAAGTATTAATTCTGCAGGCGATAACCTGGCAACAAATGGTCTTCCATTTCCATGGAGTAAAGTCCGCCTGCCAAACTACATAGTGCCTGTCCATTACCATCTACTTATTCATCCCAATCTTACCACTTTGAGGTTCAATGGTTCTGTAAAGATTGAAATCGATGTAAAAAACAACACAAATTGGGTGGTCCTACACAGCAAGAACCTTAAGATCTTCACAGCCACTGTTTTGAATGAAGAGGAGGCTCATGTGTCAGATAGGGTGCTCCCTGTGCTGGAATATCCTTCACATGAACAGATCGCCATCTTCTCCCCGAAGATTCTGACCTCTGGTGAAAAATACTTCCTTTTTTTGGAATTTGGAGCACCATTAAGTGATGGGTTCTATGGATTTTATAAGAGTACTTACAGAACGAAAGGAGGAGAGACAAGGTATTACTGAAGTTGCTGATGTCTAATATTAAAGAGATAGTTTACCTAAAAAAGACATTTCAGGCATTATTTACATAACCTCGTGTTTTTCCAAACCCATATGACTTTCTGTCTTCCGTGGAACACAAAAGGAGATATTGGCCAAAATGTTAACCTCAGTCACCATTCACTCTCATCGACTGTTATGATTGAAAGTCATATAAGTTTGGAACAAAATGAGAGTAAGTAAATGATGACAGAACTTTCATTTTTGAGTGAACTATGTTGCATTACATATTGAAAATAATTGCTAAATAATAAAATTTGGTTTTGTACATAATGTTTTTCCCTAAAGGGTCCTGGCATCCACCCACTTTGAGCCTACATCTGCCCGAATGGCACTGCCATGTTTTGATGAGCCCATTTTCAAAGCCAATTACTCTGTCAAAATAAGGAGAGGACCATCACACATAGCTTTGTCAAACATGCCATTAGTAAGCACATTACACATGCATTTATTTCATCAATGCACAGACCCATTTTACAAAAGAAAAGCCACTGCATTTTGAAAACTCCAAAGAATTATCTTTGTGTTTGTTTTTTTTTTTTTTTTTTTTTTTTTTTTTTTACAGGAACAAACTGTTGAAATTGATAATGGTCTGTTTGAAGATCATTTTGAAGTTAGTTTGCGAATGAGTTCCTACCTGTTGGCCTTCATTGTTTGTGACTTCAAATCTGTTAGTGGAATAACTGCAACTGGAATCAATGTAAGTAACAAGAGCTTAGAAATGTTTAAACAAAGTGTTGCATCAAAATCTGTGAACATGACATTTGAATTAGCTGTTTTGGTTTTCTCCCAAAGATTTCTATTTATGCAGTTCCAGAGAAATGGCATCAGACACACTATGCTCTTGAGGCTGCTTTGAAGCTTTTGGAGTTTTATGAAAAATATTTCAACATTCTTTATCCGCTTCCAAAACTGGGTGAGTACATCTGGCTTGTACTTATCTTTTAATGTGTCAAGGAATAATTTATAGGCACTTTTCTTTAGTGGATTATTTACATCGTTGTTTATTTCATGATCTGTGCCAGATCTTATAGCTATTCCAGATTTTGAGTCAGGCGCTATGGAGAACTGGGGTTTGACTACATACAGGGAGACCTCTCTGCTGTATGACCCTGACATCTCATCATCCTCTGATAAGCTCTGGGTTACAATGGTGATCGGACATGAGCTTGCCCATCAGGTTAGTAAATAAAAAGGCTGAATTTAGGAACATCACATGGTGAAATATCCAGTTTAAGATGGTAGCTGTTTTGGAACATGGCTTCTTGTTTCTAACTTGTCCGAGCTGGTCAATTATGGATTGACAAGCCACTATGTTCCTCAAACCAGCTTGACCACAATAAGGTATGACCAAAAGGTAGCTGGTTTTGTTGCTGCTCCAAGATGGGCTACCAGCTAATGTCCAGACTGGATCAGCTAGAAACCAAGTACTGCACCCGAAAACAGGTGCAATCTTAACCTGGATTTACCAGCAGGGTTGTTCAAAAGATATTAGACTATATCTACAAATAAAAACTCCTTAAAATTAAAATACATCTTTATATATATATATATATATATATAACATTCTTAATCTTACCTGTTATTGTTGTTTCTCAGTGGTTTGGAAACCTGGTGACCATGGAGTGGTGGAACGACATATGGCTGAACGAAGGCTTTGCCCGATACATGGAAATTGTCTCAGTTGAGGCAGTATACCCTGAGCTTAAAGTTGTATGTCCAAGCTTCAGACATCTCTACTGTCACAGTTATAAAAAACATATTATATGGGTCCATTCAGACTGAACGTGTTTTTGCATTAAAAAAAAACCTAGATGCAGCTCAATGAATGCAACAAAATGTTTCTTGAGGCACATTTTTTAAAGTTTAAGTTCCTTTAACTTGGCACAGCATCTAAAAAGTGCAGTACTTTTGAGCGAAGAGCGGGATGCGGCGCCGTGGTCAAAGACATCCGTCTTGAACATGTTTACAAAGAAAAACAGTTGAAAACAGCGTAGCCGGACGCACATATGTGTTCAGTGTGAACGGCCCCTTACTGATACATTCTACAAAATCCAAACCCATGTTTCTGTAGCTAAAACTTGTTTTGAAAAAGGACTCGTTTTCTAATGCATGATAGGAGGACAACTTCCTTGACACCTGCTTTGGCGCTATTGGACGGGATTCTCTAAATTCTTCCAGGCCTATTTCCAGTTTAGCCGAAAATCCCACCCAGATTAAAGAAATGTTTGATACTGTGTCCTATGACAAGGTGAGAAAACACACTTCAATAGCATAAAAAGTGATAATTATTGGCACTTTCTGGATAATACCAGCTCTGGATTGTTTTGCATATTCATCTACTTTGTCACTGAATATTGTAGGGTGCATGTATTCTCCACATGCTGAGACATTTCCTGACTGATGACGGCTTTCAGAGTGGCATAATTCGGTACCTCAGGAGGTTCAGGTACAGCAATGCCAGAAATGAAGATCTCTGGGACAGCCTTATTAAAGTACATCACTACTTCATCGACTGCCTTTCTCTGTCATACATTTATAATTGAGCATCATGACAAAAACTCATGTTCTCTTCACTCTTTGTACAGACATGTTCTGAGGAGGATTTTACAGCAGGGGAACACTGTTATAGCAGTGCCCAAGCCACCAAAAATGCGGTGAATATATCACTCACATCATAAATAAAATATGTGATCTTAGCTTTTTAAAATTTGCAGCACTCCACAAATACAAAATGCAGAAAATGTATGCCATTCACACAATGCCCTCTTCTGAGGAGTGATTCTTAAAGTGAGTTTGACCATTTTTTGTTTATTCTTCTGTGTCCAGTACCGTTTTGCTGGGGAACATATAGACCTAAAGAAAATGATGTACACATGGACTCTACAAAAGGGCGTCCCACTGGTCACAGTAAAGCAGCAAGGAGGAAGACTTTATATTGGACAAGAGCGCTTCTTAAAGATAATCCAGCCAGATGATCCCTCATGGCATTCACTGCAAGATGGGTAAAAACAACACTAAAGCACCCTATGCAGTTCTTTCTAACTTTGTTTTAATTGTCACTGAAACACCATAACATTTAAGGGCACTGAAAAGTTCTCTCATATGTCTCCTCATAACATTATGCAAATTCTTCTCAATAGCTACCTGTGGCACATCCCTTTGACATATAAAACAAGTCACTCTGATCATGAGATGAGGCGCATCATGGATACAAAGTCAGGTATGATTAAAGCTAAATCCTTCACAGGGTTTACAGTGGCCCCAAAAAGTATTTGGATTGTTAATTCACACTTAAAATGTCATTACGTTCGATAAGAAGTGCAAGTGTCATCTGCAAGAAAATTATCCTTGAACATTTCTCTGAACTAACTTGCCTAACCTAACTAACTGAACATTTTCAAATTGTTTTTAAGGTCATTTTCATTGGATGTTAGAAGTCATTTCTTTAAAATAAATGTTATTTAATGTAGTGACATTCATACATTTTTAACTGTGTCTTAAGTGTCCAAATACTTTTTGGAGCTACTGTATATACTGTACATTTGTACTGTACATACATTTTAAATATACCAATTTCTCAAACCCAGATGTGTTGACCCTGGATAAAGATGTAGACTGGGTGAAGGTCAACACAGACATGAATGGATACTACCTTGTCAATTATGATGAGGATGGCTGGGATGCCCTGACGGAGCTCTTGAGAGTAAATCACACTGCTCTGAGCTTTAAGGACAGAGCCAGTCTCATTCACAACGCCTTTCAGCTAGTCACGTAAGATACTGTGCAATCCACTGGTCTCATCAAACCAACTGAGATTATAAAGCACTCAGGATTCTCACAGTGAAAACAATTCTATAATAAATTGCAAAAATAGCATAATTGTATTATGTGATGACCTCATTTTGTAATGCAATTTTCTTCATTTTGTATTTATCTCCAGTGCAGGGCGACTGTCGCTAGACAGAGCTCTAGATCTGATCAGTTACCTGAAATCAGAGACCCACAATGTACCATTACTGCAAGGGCTTGGCTATCTACAGTCGTTCTACAAGCTGATAGAGAAGAGAAACGCAGCTGATGTTACTCAAAATCTCAAGGTATGACAAGAAGTGGATAGTCAATAGTGGATTTTGCTGATAGCGATAACCAAGGTGGTGGAAAAGGCCTATAACTAATTAATCGGCTGATAGTTTTTAAAATTTATTTATAGAATGTTACATATTTTTGCTTTTAACTCTAAACAAGCCTGAAACACACAGGGGAATCTTATTATAAAATGACAGAGACTTGGCTCCATTAAAATGCTCTATATTTAGGTATTAACCAAATTAAGATTTAATTTTATAGCCTATATAATCAACAGATGACAGGTTTTGTACATTATGTATATATTTCAACAGATGAGGTTTAATGAGGAATACATTTTATTATTATTCGCAAGATATGAAGAGACATGTAGAATGTGCTGACGAGGGACCTTTCCATATAGTCGCATTTTTCTTTGCATGCCCTTGCATCAATTTAAAACACTTGATTATCTAATAAAAAAATATATACAGTATATGCATTGAAGTGAGGTTAAAATATGGGTGAACGTTGTCAATGATGAAAGATTTTATAGACAGAAAATCACCAGGAGGTGTCAGTGACTCTCATTTTCATTTAACATATATTGCCATTTTAACTTTAGAATTCCACAGAGGAATAAAAAAATAAAAAATTGGCAACTATCGGCACAGATTTTTACGATAACTGATGGTTCCAGAAGGTAACTATCGGCACCAGTTAATCTGTAAAACCAATATATCGGTTAACCTCTAATGTAAAGAAGATTATGCTGGAGTCTAATCCAATTTACTGTCCCTCATTCCTCCACACACTACTGTCAAAGAGTCATTCATTTCAGAAAGGGAGCCTGCGGACCCACCTATTGCATTTTAATTTGAGATATTTCCTGACAAAATCAGATCTCCAAGGCTTCTGAGTTTACTTTATCTTGTATGTGTGTATAGCCACTATATGTCTGGTTTTGTCCTACAGATCTACATCTTGCAGTATTTCAGAGATGTGATTGACAAGCAGTCGTGGAGCGATGATGGAACAGTCTCAGACCGGAGACTGCGTGAAGAGGTTCTTTCCCTCGCATGTGATTTTGATTATCCGCCCTGCCTGGAAAAAGCTAAACAACTCTATGATAACTGGGTGGAATCTGATGGTACAATCAGGTGACTTGGCAACAATACACCCATCACCACCCACTTTTTCATACATGACTATTAGAAGAGGAATACATGGAAAATTTGCCACTAGAGATGAGTGAGAAATGCCTGATTCAATGTGTATATGAAGCAAAAATCAGTGTGAATAATTTGAGCGACTCTTAAAGATATGTCTCAAATTTTGCCCTGTGTATCGTGGCTTTAGATCAGTTACAAGACTAATAAATCATAAGATCAACAGGGTGCATGACAAAATGTGGCAATAGAACAAATCACATTATTATAATTTAAAATGATTATGGCATTGCTTTCTGTATTATACAGCCTACCCACTGATGTGTCGAAGACAGTCTACATGATTGGAGCTCAGGGTGACAACGGTTGGACCTACCTCCTGGAAAAGTATGGCGTCTCCATGTGTGAAACAGAGAAAAGCAAATTTCTCTCAGCTTTAGCAAACAGCAAGGATTCTGAAAAACTATTAAGGTGCTTTGGTATCATTACATCAAAATTAATTGTATAATACATGCAGAATGATGAATTAGGTTTAAAATCATGCAATGCTTTGTACTGTATGTCTCCATATTTTCTGTCTCCATCTTTTCTGTAGATTACTGAAACTTGGATTGAATGGAACTGTGATAAAAATTCAGGACTTACCCTCACTTATATACCTTGTGGCCAGAAATCCAGTGGGTCATTTTCTAGCATGGGACTTTGTGAAGAAACACTGGGATGAACTAGTGGAGAAGTAAGTGCAATCCACTGCTTTTTATTTTAATGTATTTTTGTTATAAAGTTAAAAAGGTCAATTATAAAGAGCAGTATACTGTACAGTAGTTGATACTTGCATCTTCAGAGTTTTTGTTTTCTCATTATCAAAGGTTTCCACTGGGATCTTTTGGAATCAGAGAAATAATTGTTGGCACTGTTACTCAGTTCTCATCCACAGAGGAGCTGAGCGAGGTAGGTTGGTTATTTGTTGTTCAGAGGGCATGATCATCCACATTTTAAAAGTTCATTTACAGTGCTGCTATTTATTCTTTATGTGTTAAGGTCAAGGCTTTCTTCAAGTCCATCACAGAGCAGGTATCTCAGCTGCGTGCCACACGTGTGGCCACAGAAAATGTGGAGAAGAACATCCTGTGGCTCACAAGGAATCTAAAGACCATGAGGAGTTGGTTGCAGAAAAGACTCAACTAAACTAGAACTACAGACCAACATTTTAAGTATTCTAGTCCTGATTTTCACTCTATGGGATAATCACAAGAAATGTGTGCCGAAATAATGTTTTACTGTTCGGTATCATAAGTAAATCAAGCTTCACAAGACTTTTCACAAGCTTTCGATTGCTTTTATTTGTTATTCTTACCTGTTCGGTTTATGTTTTGATGAAGTTGAGTGATAGCTTGTATAATGCCTGATATGTTTGCCTTTTTGGTTTTCTTAGATAAGGGGGTTTAGAAACAATTATGCTTTTCTCCTGTGTTTTAAACCTCTAATGGATTTTGTGTTTGTTTTCTGCTCTTTGTCTCTGACATTTTTTAAACGAATGTGAATAGATGAATGAGTAGCACAAAACTGTACTTGAAGCAGATGAACTGATGGAACTGTGTGAGGTTTGAATAAATACATTGTTTTGCTTTATATAAGGTATTAAGGTATGTCTCTAGAGTCTAGCCCAAAAACAGCACTGTTTTCCCATGAAACAGAATGATAAGGTTTCTTCAAAGGAAAAAATAAGATTTTATAGTTTCTATGTTTCACAGTTTTATTTGAGTATGTATATATAGGTATATACTGTATGTAGGGACCTTACTAATATCGTTTTTTGACAGAAGCCAAACCATAATTTTTTTTAAACAATTCCATAACATATATCAGTAATGTACCAGCAAGTATACACAATGTTGTCCAACACTCGCAAATTTTTTATTATTATTTATTTGTCAGGGTCAATACATACAGTATTAATCTCACTGATGTAAATGTGCCAGATTTAGCCAAAACATCTAATTTTCATTTGCTGTCCATGGGCAGGTTGATGTCACAATACAAAATTACACTAAAATACAGTCTATTCATACAATACACAATTTAGAAATCATCATAACAATGAAAACCAATCTCCAACAAATCATAAAAACATGACATTTAATATATATTGACTGGCGGCCAAAAGTTTGGAATAATGTACAGATTTTGCTCTTATGGAAAGAAATTGGTACTTTTATTCACCAAAGTCGCATTCAACTGATCACAATGTATAGTCAGGACATTAATAACGTGAAAAATTACTATTACAATTTGAAAAAAAAAAAATAAACTTCTTAAACTACTTCAAAGAGTTCTCATCAAAAAATCCTCCACATGCAGCAATGACAGCTTTGCAGATCCTTGGCATTCTAGCTGTCAGTTTGTCCAGATACTCAGGTGACATTTCACCCCACACTTCCTGTAGCACTTGCCATAGATGTGGCTGTCTTGTCGGGCACTTCTCACGCACCTTACAGTCTAGCTGATCCCACAAAAAGCTCAATGGGGTTAAGATCCATAACACTCTTTTACAATTATCTGTTGTCCAATGTCTGTGTTTCTTTGCCCACTCTAACCTTTTCTTTTTGTTTTTCTGTTTCAAAAGTGGCTTTTTCTTTGCAATTCTTCCCATAAGGCCTGCACCTCTGTGTCTTCTCTTTACTGTTGTACATGAAACTGGTGTTGAGCAGGTAGAATTAAATGAAGCTGTCAGCTGAGGACATGTGAGGCGTCTATTTCTCAAACTAGAGACTCTGATGTACTGATCCTCTTGTTTAGTTGTACATCTGGCCTTCCACTTCTCTTTCTGTCCTTGTT
Source organism: Myxocyprinus asiaticus (assembly GCF_019703515.2). Taxonomy (NCBI): domain Eukaryota; kingdom Metazoa; phylum Chordata; class Actinopteri; order Cypriniformes; family Catostomidae; genus Myxocyprinus; species Myxocyprinus asiaticus. Next base: position 21,587,483 of record NC_059347.1, read on the forward strand.
AGAGCCAGTTGTCCTTTGTCTTTGAAGACTGTAGTGTACACTTTTGTATGAAATTTTCAGTTTTTGGCAATTTCAAGCATTGTATAGTCTTCATTCCTCAAAACAATGATTGACTGACGAGTTTCTAGAGAAAGCTGTTTCTTTTTTGCCATTTGTGACCTAATATTGACCTTAAGACATGCCAGTCTATTGCATACTGTGACAACTCAAAAACAAACACAAAGACAATGTTAAGCTTCATTTAATGAACCAAATAGCTTTCAACTGTGTTTGATATAACTGCAAGTGATTTTCTAGTACCAAATTAGCAATTTAGCATGATTACTCAAGGATAAGGTGTTGGAGTGATGGCTGCTGAAAATGGAGCCTGTCTAGGTTTGATAAAAAAATAGTGATAGTGCTGTTTTTTTTACATCAGTAATGTCCTGACTATACTTTGTGATCAGCTGAATGCCACTTTGGTGAATTAAAGTACCAATTTCCATCCAAAACAGCAAAATCTGTACATTATTCCAAATATTTGGCCGCCATTGTGTGTACAGTTGTGCTCAAAAGTTTGCATACCCTGGCAGAAATTGTGAAATGTTGGCACTGATTTTGAAAATATGACTGATCATGCAAAAAATCATTTTATTTAAGGATAGTGATCACATGAAGCCATTTGTTATCACATAGTTGTTTGGCTCCTTTTTAAGTCATAATGATAACAGAAATCACCCAAATGGCCCTGATCAGAAGTTTACATACCCTTGAATGTTTGGCCTTGTTACAGACACACAAGGTGACACACACAGGTTTAAATGGCAATTAAAGGTTAATTTCCTTTTTAAATTGCAATTAGTGTCTGTGTATAAATAGTCAATGAGTTTGTTAGCTCTCACGTGGATGCACTGAGCAGGATAGATACTGAGTCATGGGGAGCAGAAAAGAACTGTCAAAAGACCTGCGTAACAAGGTAATTTCACAATTTCTGCCAGGGTATGCAAACTTTTGAGCACAACTGTATATATATATATATATATATATATATATATATATATATATATATATATATATCCCTAAGACAGCACTGCTAGAATTAAAGGAATAGTTCACCCAAAAATGAAAATTTGCTGATAATGTACATGACCTTCTTTCTTCATCAGAACAGGATTTAAGATTTTTGGGAAAGTATCCCAGGTTTTTAGCTTCATCCAATGCAAGTGAATGGACATACATTTTTGACAGTCCAAAAAGCAAATTTAGGCAGCACCAAAGTAATCCACGCAACTCCAGTCGATTAAGTAATGTCCGACGATATGGGATTTTTTAGACCAATACCGATTTTATGGTGGCCGATATATTTAATTTTTGAACTGGAAGGAAAACAGACCTTTTCTATGTGGATTGTTCACCGATTTTGCACCAATATGACTATGCAAAGGTACTCAGAAGGCTGCTTTCTCAAACAAATATTTTTATGAATTTGACATTATTATTATACATTGTCAACTAATTCTAGAAATGAAAATTGAGAAAATAAAGAATAAATAAAAATACAATAAATAGCTTAATAAACATCAGTACTGTTTAGTATCAGTCAAATGCTGACCATTAAAATAAAGAATACAATAAATAGCTAAATAAACATCAGTACTGTATGTTTAGTATCAGTCAAATGCTGACCATTAAAATAAAGAATAAATAAAAATACAATAAATAGCTAAATAAACATCAGTACTGTTTAGTATCAGTCGAATGCTGACCATTAAAATAAAGAATAAATAAAAATAAAATAAATAGCTAAATAAACATCAGTATTACTGTTTAGTACAAGTCAAAAGCTGACTATATTAATACTGCCGAGTCAAGAGATAAACAGCGGCAGCAGTGTTACACCGTATTCTGCTGTACAAGTTCAGGGGAAACTTTCAATGGTGGAAAACCAGACTTTTAAATATTACATTTTATAAATGCAATGACTGGAATTGTTCGGCTGAAGGGGGTACCAAACTGTGAATCCTTAACAAAACAGTTTGGTGAATACATGTTTACACATTAGCTTCCACTCAGCTGACAACAATGAAATTAGCTACATGATTAGCTAGTTAGCTATAAGCTTGTTGTCAAGGAGAGTAAAAGACAGACATTGTTTATTTTACTTCCCAGAATTGTGTCTCACCAACTAGGTAATAACATAGTGTGAAATCAACACTCAACAGACACAATCCACCACCGCACCTTTGTCTGCTGAGCTACAAAAAGATGCTCTGATGTTTACCTTTCAATCTGCTACATTACTGACTGCACTGACAAACTATAGCTGGCTATATACAAACAGACATAAGTGACATGGTTGTCAGGGACAAGGTTAACGTTATATTAGTTATACTGAAAAGGGGAAATGATGGAGTCATTGTTTATTAAGTTTCCAGTATGTATTTAACACACTAGTTAACAACTTACCGTGTGATGACACCGCTGAACTCCGCCCTGTCTGCAGAGCCACCGTCAGTTCAGCTCTGTAAACAATGGAGTTGGAGCGCGCTCTGCTGGACAAACTACGTAATGACACCAATTCTAAAGCATTGTTTTCTGCATTATATGTTCTGAAAAAAAGTTTCATATTGGCGCATATTGGTAAAATATACACCGATACCGATGTATCGGTGAAAGTCTAATATCTCGGTCAGGCACTAATCTATACATTTGTGTAAAAAACAAATTGCTAATTAAAATGCTTTTAACTTTAAATCTGTGCTTCCGCTAAGTTGTGGATTACTTTGATGCTGACTAAGTGTGCTTTTTGGACAGTAAACATATCCTCTCTATCTGTTCCCACAAGATCCCCTTCTCCCGAGTACTAACCTCAACCCCGCCTACACTTCCCAGAATCCCCCTCTTCCCACGTTGACTCTCACACCTGATCTTCATTCACTAATCAACTCCCTGTGTATATAAACTCTGTTCTCACCACACTTCTCTGCAAAGTCTTGTCAATTAATCCTGTTGTCTTGCATTTCTGAGCGTTATCGTTATCTACTGCCCGCCCACCCACGCGACAAGGTTTTTGTCTACCTTTACGTGCATGCTTGTACACTGTTACAACAGGTATCTGTCTGTGTTTTTACAACTTCGTGTTTTTTTTTTAAAAAAAAGAAATTTAAGAGTCAATTGTGATTCCCAACTACTTAAATTCCTGTACTACATTAAGCTTCTGTCAGTTTATGGACTGTCTTTGTTAGTATTCATTGATTTTTTTCCTACCAACATTGTATTGGAAATTTGGAATTGATTCAATACACTAACTATACATCAAAGTACCAGCAGAACTTAAAATAGCACAGGCATAAATTTAGGTAGGGGTTATATGGACATGTCCCTATCAGCTTTAAGAAAATCTGAAATGTCCTGACCAGCATTTGGAAAATTTTACCACACAGAAAATACTTTTAACTTTATACTTTATACTTTTTATTTACATTTTAACAATTAAAGGTACTTACTAACAATTATTAGACCGATAATTTGACTTCGGCAATTATTGCAATGATTAATCATTAGCTCTTAACAGATTATTCAGCATGTGCCCCACTCAAAAGGTTATATTAAATGTGCTTACTAACAATAGAGGACAAAATCATCTTTTAAAAATACCTCAAAATGATATTCACTGAATTAAAGGGGGGAAAAAATACTTTTAAGTTTAATTCAGTAAAGAAATTCACTGCAAAAATTCCTGTTATCAAGTGTTTTTGTCTTCCATTTAAAATGGTCTAAAAATCCTTAAAACAAGATACATTTACTTGAAGCAACAAATAAGATAATTTAGATTTGCTTTAAGAGAATGTTTTTGTTTTTTGTAATTTTTAATTTTTTATTTTATTGATTCATATATACATGACAAAGCAAAACCCAACATATATACAAGGAATCAACATTTTACATTCAAACCCCACTAATACAATCCCACCCTGACCCTCAATGAACACCCCTGTGGTCCCACGTAACACAATAATAAAAAAATAAATAGAAATAATAATAAACATACATAATTAAACTAAACTACACTCTCCACATCCCTTCCCAGAGAGTCCCACAAAAATAAAAATAATTAATTGCTCCATTTTTTTTTTTTTTTTTTTTTTTTTAACAAATAAGTCCCTAAACTCTAGCAAATCTGAACTTTTAACCAAAATTCTTGAATCTTAGCACACCCCCAAAAAACATGGATTGTGTCTCTATCTTTTGAGTGGCATCGCCAGCAGGTAGGTGTGTCTTTAAGACCAAGCCTATATAATCTAGATGGGGTCCAGTAGAATTTATGTAAAATCTTAAATTGCATAAGGCGAACCCTTGCATCTCTAGATGCAGACTTGACATTTTTTAGAATCTTAGCCCACATTTTCTCCTCCAACACCAAGTTTAAATCTTTCTCCCATAATCTCTTAATAGAAGCCAAAGCTCCGTCCCCCAGACTCTGAATTAACAGGGAGTAATACACTGATGCCTCATGACCTTTTCCAAATGCAGTAATCACCTCTCCCAGTGTTTCTGCTGCTTTAGGGGAGTGTGAGCTACTCCCAAAAATATTATAAAGCAGGTGACGCAGCAGTAATTACCTAAAGAACTGAGATCTAGGAATCTCAAAGTGTTGAACCAAATTTTCAAAAGCTCTCAACACTCCACTCTCATATAGGTCACAGAGTGTAGTAACCCCCCTCACAATCCACTCTGACCAGCAGAAAGGGGACCTTTCAATACATAATTTAGGGTTCAGCCATATGCTCGATGCAACATTTAAATAAATGTCCGAATTACACACTCTGGACACTCTTTTGTCCATACCGAGTGCAAATGCGGGATAATGGGTGTGACTTAACTACTCTGATTAGTTTGATAGGCTTTGTAATGGCAAAATGGGGCAAGAACTTCCTGTTCAATACAAAACCAGGGAGGGGCTCTCTCAGGTGGAAGCGACCAATGAGCCAAATGTCTGAGACCGAATGCATAATAATAAAACAAAATCTCGGGTAGGCCTAGCCCACCTTTGTCAGTCGGCCTATGTAACTTGTTAAAATGTAATCTGGGATATTTACCATTCCATATGAAGGACTTCGCTATACTATCAAATTGCTTGAAATAAGAGAGGGGGACATCTACTGGGAGAGATTGTAACAAGTAGTTAAATTGTGGAATACAATTTATTTTAATAACATTAACCCTCTCAGTCATAGATAAATGTAATGAAACCCACCTGTTCACATCGCATAAACCTTTTAATTAAGGGGTCAAAATTAACTCTAAATCAGACAAATTTGCTGGAAATAAAATGCCCAAACACTTAATGCTCTATTTGGGCAACTGGAAGGCGCCCGGCTGGAAAGCCGTCAATGGGCCGTACGCTGTCAGAGCCAAAGCTTCGGATTTAGACCAATTGACTCTGCATTGCCTCCACAGAACTTTTCTAAATTCTCAGGATACATAGATCTAGTAGGGTCAGAGACAAATAACAATATCATCTGCGTAAAGCAAAAGCTTATGTGCCATACCTCCCACCACCACCCCTGAAAAATCATCTTCCCTTCTTATCGCTGCTACTAATGGTTCCAGGGCAAGACAGAACAATAATGGGGAAAGAGGGCAACCCTGCTTGGTGCCCCTATCCAGAGTATCCTGAAATTAATCAATTTGTTTGTACCGCTGCTACCGGGTGTCTATAAAGTAACTTAATCCATCCAATAAAAGTAATCCCAAATCCGTATATTTCCAAAATCTTAAAGATAATCCCATTCTACCATATCAAAAACCTTTTTGGCGTCAAGTGAGATGGCCGTGACCAGAGTCTGATCATTCGCCACTGACCACATGATATTGATGAAATGCCTAATATTATCAGAAGAGCTACGACCCCAAATAAACTCCACCTGATCTATTTGTATAAGAGAAGTCAAAACTTTACTTAATCAGTTAGCCAGAATCTTTGACAATATTTTAACATCTAGCTGGATGGGGGAAATTGGACGATAACTCGTACACTCACTTGGATCTTTGTCTTTAAGAATCCAACTGATCTGGGCTTGTGTCATGGTTGGCAGAAGCTTCCCATTCTTTAATGACTCCATATAAACTTCTAACAAAATTGGAGTCAGCTCTGTAGCATAAGATCTAAAAAAGCTCGGCGGCAAAGCCATCTGGCCCTGGAGACTTGCTTGTAGGCAAGGCCTTAATTACCTCACTAAGCTCCTCCAAGTTTATCTCAGAATCAAGATAATTTTTATGCTCCATCGTCAGTTTAGGGAGTTCTAATGGTCCACAAAAGTTCTAATATCTTCATCAGTAGACAAGGATGTGGAACTATAGAGTACTATAGAGAATACTTTAAGAGCATTATTAATATCACTGGCCAAGGTTAATATTTTACCACCAGCAGATTTCACTGAGGGAATGGTAGAAAAAGACTCTCTGCTTTATATATCTATCCAAAAGCTTCCCTGCTTTGTCCCCCGACTCAAAGTATGACTGTCTTGCCCTGAATAGCCAAAACTCCATCTTCCACGACAAAATAGTATTATATCTGTGTTTCAATCGGGTCAATTCTCTGAACAAATCAGATGACATTCGCCACTTCAGCTCTGCTTCAGCACTTTTAATATTTCCTTCCAACCCCATGAGTTCTCGTGCTTTGGATGTTTTTAATGAATGAAGCATACTGTATGATGTAAGTGTAAAAGCAATCTTCCGTCAATGCAAAAGTTTCTTGAAGGAGTGTTATTCCACAAAAGAAACTCCAGCCGCTAGGTGGAACCAACACAAACAGAAACAAAAAATGGTGCCCAGCTTCTTAGGACAGCCAAATATATGTATATCGAGACTCACCCATTGTTTCTTGATGGACAGTGCTTGCTTGGGACATGTAAATACTTTGCAGACATTCTTTGTATCTATTCTCAGTTTGACCAGAAACATCAGTGCAAAAGTGATCTTCCATTGATCCAGTCCAGGAACAAGAAAATGTTTTGATTCTTCCAAGAAAGCTTTCCTTTGCTCCTCGCCTTGCTTAATGCAAGATCTTTATTGGATGATCTCAGAAATTTGGCCAGAATTGATCTGGGCCTGTCTCCCTCAGTGGATCTGCGAGCCAGGACTCAGTGAGCTCCATCTTATCGCCTGTTATGTCGAGCAGACACGGGAAGAGCTCATCTAGGAATTTCACCATATCTCTGCCTTCATGCTCAGGAATTCCAACAATTCGGACGTTATTTCACCGACTGCAATTCTCAAGGTCTTCCAGTTTTTCCAAAATGCGTTCCATATCTATCTTGGTCTCTAGCGGATTAGCAGCTAATTCCCTCTCCGATGACTCCAGATAATCAATCCATCTCTCGACCTCCGACAATCTTGAAACCAACCAATTTTGTTTCCATCGTTTCCATTCAGTCCATCGACATATTACAGTGTGATCTAAGTCAGCAACAACTTTCGTCAGCATCACAGACATGCTCGCCAGTTGATGCTGGATTTCTACCGCCGCACCGTCCAAACCAAGTCCCTGGTCTGAGGGCCTGTCAGGGGTTTCAGCTTGAGCATGTAAGTGTCTTTTAATATCTCTAGAGCTCGAGGATTTTGAATTCTTTACCATGTTGACTTCAAAGAACAGATATGTAGCAGGGTGTATCGAATCTCACCGGATTATAACATAAAAATAATTCAAAACTAGCAAAGTGCACAGAGCTCGCCAAGTACTCCCCCACTTTTCCAGAGCACTTGCAGAGACGAAGTAGTCTTTAACAGACTATAAAAGAAACAGGTCTCATAGTTAAGCCTGAAAAGTGTCATTTCTTGCAGCAAGAAGTAACTTTCTTAGGTCATCAGATCTCAACTCGAGGTATTGGGACTGATCCAGCTAAAGTTGAAGCGGTTATGCAATGGACAATTCCCAGTACAGTTAAGGAATTACACTCATTCTTAGCGTTCTGTAGTTACTACAGAAAGTTCATTGAGGGTTTTTCTAGAATTGCCAGCCCCCTTCATGATTTAGTGAATCTGTGTATCAAGCAGTTTGGCACCACAAAGAGAGAGTTTAGTGCTTTGCTGTCATCAGAGTGCCAATCAGCATTTGAGCTGCTTAAGGAGAAGCTTCTGCTCCTGTGTTAGGGTATGCAGATTTCAATCTTCCTTTCACATTGTAGACTGATGCGAGCAGTGAAGGGCTGGATGCTGTCTTATACTAGCAGCAGGGTAAGTGTAGGAGAGTCATAGCTTATGCCAGTAGTAGACTTCGTAAAGCTGAAAAGAATGAAATAAATTACAGTAGCATGAAGCTTGAGATACTGGCCCTCAAGTGGGCTATCTCTGAAACATTCCGTGGTTATCTACTGGGTTCCAAGTTTGTGGCCATCACAGATAAGATTCACTTCTCCTCTCACACCACTCAACACACCGGTAGGGGTGGGGGAACAGGTTTGCTCATTCATAAAAAATGGACTTTTTCACCACACTCTTCTCTATGTAACAATACCACTTTTGAATTCCATGTATTACTACAATGGAACCCACAAAAATAATTGTTGTTGTCATCTATCACCCTCCAGGTCAGCTGACAAACTTTCTCGGAGTTGGATGTCCTGCTGTCCTCCTTCCTGGAGGATGGTAGGCCACTTGTGGTTCTTGGTGATTTCAACATACACACAGACAAGCCCCAGGCCACTGAACTTAATGCTCTTCTGGCCTCATTTGACTTAGTCTTTCCAAGCACCACAGCAACTCACAGATCGGGCAACCAACTGGACCTCATTTTAACACGTAACTGTACCAACTCAAATATTCTTGTTACTCCTTTAGATTGCTCTCATCACTACTTTGTTCAATTCAACATGACTCTCCCATCTATATTAAAACAGACTCCACCTTTGGTTTCCTTTCACCGTAACCTCCGTTCTCTTTCACCCTCTTGCCTTTCCACTGCTGTCTCTACCTCTCTTCCCACACAAAATGTATTTTACACCCTTGATGTAAACACTGCCACAGACACACTAAGCTCTACTTTAACAATCTGTCTAGACAAGATCTGTCCTCTCTCCTCTAGGCCAGCACGTACTACACCACCCAGCCCCTGGCTCTCTGACATCCTTTGTGAACATCGGACTGAACTCAGGGCAGCTGAGGGAAGGTGGCATAAATCTAAAGATCCAGCAGATCTAGGTAAGTATCAGTCTCTGCTTGTAACTTTTTCAGATAATGTTAAATCTGCAAAAACTTCCTATTATCAGAACAAGATCAACAGCACCACAGACACTCGCAGCTTGATTAGAACATTCAACACACTTCTCTGCCCTTCTCTGTGTCCAAGCCACATCAGCTACTTACTGGGGTACCTCAGGGTTCAGTGCTTGGGCCACTTCTGCTATATGCACAACATCAATGGGACCTATCATTCAGACACATGGTTTCTCTTACCACTGCTACACTGATGACACGCAACTCTACTTGTCTTTCCAGCCCAACGACACCACAGTGACTGCTCGAATCTCTGCTTGCCTGGCAGACATCTCAGCCTGGATGAAGGAACACCACCTGCAACTTAACCCAGCCAAGATTAAACTCCTTGTCTTTCCAGCCAACCCTGCTGCTGAACACAACATCACCATGCAGCTGGGTACAACTACAGTAACGCCTTCCAAAACGGTCAGAAATCTAGGGGTAACCATCGATAACAAACTAAATTCCACTGACCACATCTCAAAGACAGCAAAATCATGTAGATTTACACTCTACAGTATCAGGAAGATAAGACACTTCCTCTCTGAACATGCCACACAACTTCTTGTTCAGTCACTTGTCATAACTAGACTGGACTACGGTAACGCTGTCATTGCAGGCCTCCCTGCATGTGCAATTAGATCCCTGCAAATGATCCAGAATGCAGCAGCATGTCTGGTCTTTAATCATCCAAAGAGAGCGCATGTTACACCACTCCTTGTCTCTCTTCACTGGCTGCCGGTTGATGCACATATCAAGTTCAAGGCTCTGATGCTGGCATACAGAACAGTCACTGGGTCTGCTCCAGCATACCTAAAATCATTTCTGCAGAGCTATGCGCCCACTAGAAGCCTGGGGTCGGCTAAGGAATGTTGCCTTGCTGTACCAACACAAAGAGGCACCAAAACACTTTGCCGAACTTTCGGCTTCATCATACCACGTTGGTGGAATGACCTTCCCAACTCCATCCGTGAAGCTGACTCACTTTCTGTCTTCAAAAAATGGCTAAAACACATATTTTCCATGAGCACTTAACCAGTCACTAAAAAGATATATATATATCTTGTTGCACTTTAATCTGTTTTGAATCATACTCTGATGCTAGTGAAACTTTGTAATATGGCACTTTTCATACCACTGTCTCCTTAACATGATTCGCTTATGTTTTCCTCTTTTGTAAGTCGCTTTGGATAAAAGCGTCTGCCAAATGAATAAATGTAGATAACAACTCTCTGTGCCATCTAAAAATGGTCAAGCTCTGTGCAATTGATCAAAGATGGATCACTCAATTAGCCATCTTTGATTTTGAGGTGAAATACCGCCTAAGGTATTTCAGCATAATGCAGCATAATAGTGAAATACCGCCTAAGGTATTACGGCATAATGCAGCTGCTGATGCCCTCTCTAGGCAGTCATCAGCAGGGGAGCCTGCCACTCCTGAGGATGCAGAATATGATGACTGTATTTCCATATGCAATATAATCAACAAAGGAACAGCCTTAGAGCCTGACTTAGTGATGGTTGGTGAAAAGTGCTGTAGGATTAAACAGATTCATGCTTTAGAGTGTGGTGTAGAGAAGGCAGTAACCCTCATGGAAGTATGCCTACTCTGCCGGGTTATACAACAGCTGAACTGAAGGATTTTCAATTGAAAGATCCCACTCTTAGTTCTTTCTGAACCGTTTGGGAATGTAAGCAAAAGCCCACCACTCAAGATGGACTCAAGATGGCGCCGAGTATGGCTGCTGCGTTGCGAGCTCCGACACAACATAGCAATGGTTTGTTTGTTTTGTTTACAATTCTTATGTTTTTTGTCTTGGATGTTGTCTGCCTTATTGTCTACGACAGACAAACACTTTTGGACATTGGCTCAGCGATCTCACACCGTAAACCGGACTTCACATTCCTCAATGCCGACCCGCTGTTTACAAACACGCAAGCGGAGCCCTTTGTCTGGGCAGCACGGCCGCGGAAACGCAGGAGGAAAAGGGGAAACAGAGCCGGCGTTCTCATCAGAGTAAGACGCCGCGCAAATCGACCCCCGCTACCCACTATTCTACTGGCAAATGTTCAGTCTCTGGATAACAAGCTCTGCGAGCTGAAAGCGCGGATCTCTTTCCAACGAGAGACGAGGGACTGCTGCGTTATCTGCCTTACGGAAACTTGGATGTCTGCGGAGATTCCAGACTCAGCCATTGAACCCGCGGGGTTCTCCATGCTCCGAGCGGACAGAGCGAAAGACCTCTCAGGTAAAACTAGAGGAGGTGGTGTATGTTTTATGATCAACAAATCCTGGTGTGATCAGAGGAACGTACATTCCATCAAGTCTTTCTGTTCTCCTGATCTGGAATTTCTTATGCTTCTGTGTCGACCATTCTGGCTACCGAGGGAATTCACAGCGGTCATTATCACTGCTGTGTACATTCCCGCCACAAGCCGACACAGACCGGGCACTCAAGGAACTGTATGGGAGTATAAGCAGGAAACCGCGCACCCTGAGGCCGCGTTCATTGTGACCGGGGACTTTAATAAAGCCAGTTTAAAATCAGTCGCACCAAAATACCACCAGCACATTAGTTTCAACACACGAGGGGACCGGGTTTTGGACCATTGCTACTCTCCGTTCCGGGATGGCTACAAATCCCTCCCCTGCCCACCATTTGGCAAATCGGACCACTCTTCCATTCTGCTTCTGCCCGCTTACAGGCAGAAACTGAAACAGGAAGCACCCACCCTCAGAACGATCCAGTGCTGGTCAGACCAATCAGACTCCACGCTACAAGACTGTTTTGATCGCACGGACTGGGAGATGTTCCGGTCCGCCTCTGATGACGACATCGAGCTTTACGCTGATAGCGTAATGTGTTTCATCAGAACGTGTGTAGAGGAAGTGATTCCGACCAGAACTGTGCGAATCTATCCGAATCAGAAGCCGTGGATCAACAGCGATGTTCGCGCGGCACTTAATGTGCGGACCTCCGCTTTTAATTCCGGGAACGCGGAGGAGCATAAACAAGCCAGTTATGCCCTCCGAAAAACTATCAAAACAGCAAAACGCCAGTACAGGAGTAAGATTGAAGGACAGTTTAACACCACCAACTCTAGAAGCATGTGGCAGGGAATTAACATCATCACGGACTTTAAAGGGAATAAAAACTCCGCCATGAACACCGCTGCCTCTCTACCGGATGAGCTAAATACTTTTTATGCTCGTTTCGAGGGAAATAACACCGCCCTCGCGGAGAGAGCTCTCACGGCCGAAGCTACAGAGGTTAGTTCACTCTCCGTCTCTGTAGCGGATGTAACCCGATCCTTCCGACGGGTGAATATCCGCAAAGCCGCGGGTCCAGACGGCATTCCGGGCCGCGTCATCAGAGCGTGCGCGAACCAGCTGGCTGGTGTTTTTACGGACATTTTCAACCTTTCCCTCTCTTTGTCTGTAGTCCCCACATGCTTTAAAACATCCACCATTGTGCCTGTTCCAAAACAATCGAACATAACTTGTTTAAATGACTGGCGTCCTGTTGCTCTGACCCCCATCATCAGCAAATGTTTTGAGAGACTAATCAGAGATTACATCTGCTCTGTATTACCACTCAATCTTGACCCGCTGCAGTTTGCTTACCGCAACAACCGCTCCACTGATGATGCCATTGCATCTACAATACACACTGCTCTCTCCCACCTGGAAAAAAAGAACACTTATGTGAGAATGCTGTTTGTAGACTACAGCTCAGCATTCAACACCATAGTGCCCTCCAAGCTAGATGAGAAACTCCGGGCTCTGGGCTTAAACAGCTCGCTGTGCAGCTGGATCCTGGACTTCCTGTCAAGCAGACGCCAGGTGGTTAGAATAGGCAGCAACATCTCCTCATCACTGACCCTCAACACTGGAGCCCCGCAGGGCTGTGTTCTCAGCCCACTACTGTATTCCCTGTACACACATGACTGTGTGGCAACACATAACTCCAATGCCATCATTAAGTTTGCTGATGACACGACGGTGGTAGGTCTGATCACTGACAATGATGAAACAGCCTACAGAGAGGAGGTGCACACTCTGACACACTGGTGTCAGGAGCACAACCTCTCCCTCAACGTCAGTAAGACAAAGGAGCTTGTGGTGGACTTCAGAAGAAAAGACAGAGAACACAGTCCAATCACCATCAATGGAGCACCAGTGGAGAGAGTCAGCAGCTTCAAGTTCCTGGGTGTCCACATCACTGAGGAACTCACATGGTCCGTCCACACTGAAGTCGTTGTGAAGAAGGCTCATCAGCGCCTTTTCTTCCTGAGACGGCTGAGGAAGTTTGGAATGAACCGCCACATCCTCACACGGTTCTACACCTGCACTGTGGAGAGCATCCTGACTGGCTGTATCTCCGCCTGGTACGGCAATAGCACTGCCCACAACCGCAAAGCACTGCAAAGGGTGGTGCGAACTGCCAAACACATCATCGGAGGTGAGCTTCCCTCCCTCCAGGAAATATATACAAGGCGGTGTGTGAAAAAAGCTCGGAGGATCATCAGAGACTCCAGCCACCCGAGCCATGGGCTGTTCTCACTGCTACCATCAGGTAGGCGGTATCGCAGCATCAGGACCCGCACCAGCCGACTCCATGATAGCTTCTTCCCCCAAGCAATCAGACTTCTGAACTCTTGATCTCCCACGATCAAAATACATCAGCCCTGCACTTTATTACTCTTTTATCTCACACCGGACTGTCATAAATTATATTACTGTCATTATATTATGTCTCTCTTAACAACTGACTATCAACCGACAGCCTGAATGTCAATACAGTACAATACTGTACATTCTATATATATACTTTTTTCATATATATTTTAATTTTTATTGAATAATGTGTATCTATATAGATTTTGACCACTCGTGAGAGATTTGGTCTATCAAAGTCTGTACTGTCACTGATAAAGCAGTGGAAGTGTGTTAGAGAGCTGGATGGCTTGCTTTATAGCTTTGTGAATGATGAACATTGTGGTGAATGTCAACAGCTACTCTTACTCTTATGTCTAAAAGAACAGGTCCTTGAAAGTGTTCATGACAGTATGGGACATCAGGGCATAAACCTGTTGAGGCAACAATGCTTCTGGTTTGGCAGGTACAGTATAATGATGTGGAGTGGTGGATCAAAAAGTGTCAAAGGTGCATCTTAACCAAGATGCCACAGCCAAGGACACACGCTTATATGAATCCATTTCTTTCCTCAAGGCCCCTTGAAATAGTGGCAGTAGATTTTACTGTGCTTGAACCTGCCTCGAGATCATGGCCTCGAGAACATGTTAATTGTGACTGATATTTTAACAAAGTTCACAGAGGTGTTTCCAACCAAGGTTCAGAGGGCTGATACCACTGCCAAGATCCTTCTGAAAGAGTGGTTTATGAAATATGGTGTGCCTGAATGATTGCATTCTGATCAGGGCAGAAATTGCTGAGCTGTGTAAAATGTATGGTGTAAAGAACCCACTCCACACCGTATCGGCCTTAGGGTAACTCTCAGTGCGAGTGCTTTAACAGAACACTCCATGATCTATTACGTACACTTTTCTCTGAAAAGAAAAGGCATTGGCCAGAGTTGGTTTATGCTTATAATGTAACACCACATGCAACCACTGGATACTCACCATATTACTTGCTGTTTGGATTCAACCCGCATCTTCCAGTAGATGCACTTCTAGATCAAGAGCAAATTGTGGACAGAAAACATGATTGGTTAGTGAGCGAAGCTCATGAAAAAGCCAGGGAATATGCTGAACACAATACTGCTGAGGGACTTCCCCCTTTGAATGACAAGGTCTATTGCCCTGTGATTGATGTTGGTCAGCAGGTATACTTGCATCACAGTCCTTTGGGTAGGAATAAAATACAGGATTCATGGTGTAGTAGGTAACAGCTGGGTCCTCAATATGTGTATTGAAGAATAAAACTCAGAGCCAGGTTTTGCAATATCAAATGAGAGATATTTTACTGATTGTTCTCTGCAGGTTCAATAAGCATCACGAGTTGATGAGATACAACAGTTAGAAAGACAGGAAGTCAAAGAGAAGTTCTACAAACTTTCCAAAGTAATTATAGTCATATGCAAATTACATTAAAGGTGTCATTGTATCACAATTCCTAGCATTCTGGTAGGTCAGCTACTTCAAACATTTTAACATATTACAAATATGGACTGCTTCCATCTTCATGCAAATAATAATTGTTAGCCACAACATGAATCGAGGTCCCATCCTTTGTTGAAACAAACTTATGGTCAGATATCAGAGGTTAGCTATCAGTTATGGTTACTCCTTATTCCTTTACATCAAAGGGGTACCAAGGAGAGCAATTAAAATCCTTGGAAGTTGTTTTTGACAATGGCAAAATCACGTTTGAGAGGGCACAATAACTGTAAATAATTCAGAGACATACTGTAAGTTATCTAGACATTCAATGTATCGGTGCTATCTTCTCCTCCTAAGACTTGCTGGAATGTTGGACCTCATCATCTGTGGAACATTAAGACACACAGAGAACACAGAGAAAACACAGAAAACATATACAAGGCCAAACGAAACATAGTATAATATCACATTAAAGAAACTAAAATATCTCTGTCTCGCTCTCTCTCTCTCTCTCTCTCTCTCTCTCTCTCTCTCTCTCATACAATTAATGATTGAATAAAATAGAATCAAATGGTTATAGAAAATTTGATTTGAAGATACAGTAAACGCATATTCTCCAGAAGCCGGGCTAAATGAGTAATCACTTTTACTGCGCTCCTGGTATAGGCCAGACCCTCAGTCACCCCTCAGAGTACATACATGTTACTTGCACCTTATAGGAAAAGAAAAATAGAAAATGTATTAATATAATAATAAATGAGGACGATAAAAGATAAGGTATAACTTGTAAAAAAATAAAAGGATTTTGAAAATCCACCCCTTCAATGGGGTCCTACTGTATACAGGGTAATAGATGTGCAGGGAACCACACATACCATTGAGAACCTTGAGGGTGTTCCTATAAAGAGAGTCCATAGATTTGACTCGCGCTTTTTGTTAACTCTGTTCCTAAGCCAGAGGTGATTGAAAGCCATTCTCCCACGACACCACAATCGAGGGGAGAATCTGTTTCTGAGCAGGTGGAGGTTGTGCATTCTGATCCTGATTTTGTTGTATAAGAAGAGGTCACATATCCTAGTCTGCAAGAGACAGAGAATGTGAACCCTGAAAACCCTGTGTCAGCCACTGAAGCCCTTATAGGTAAACCTGTACTGATTTCAGGGAACATTGAACAACAATGTTCAGTACCAGAGAGAGTTGAGACTGGCATGTCTCCTAGGGTGTCTGAACCAGAGATGAAAAAGCCTGTACCAGCACCAAGAAGAGCTCAAAGAGCCAATGCTGGCATACACTCAAACCCATTTAATGAGCCAAAATCAGCATGCGATGCTGTTTTACTCAGTCCTGAAGTCTTCTCTCAGGTTTTAACAAGCCTGGGTAGTGTGTTATTTAGAGAAGCTGTTAAAGAATTGAGAAATATGTATTAAGTCATCGGGGACAATGACTTTTAGCAGGGGAGAATGTAGCCAAATGGAGAATTTTTTTGTAATATGCATATGGATTGCATGTGTGGAGTTTGACCACATTTGCTGCATACGTGTGATGACTGGGTATGTAAGTTTAGTATTAATGTCTTATTTAACGATTTATAGCCCAGAGTGTTTTCCAGTTGAGCGAACATGTGTAATGACAACATGTGTAAAGAGAATTTTATTGTTTTAAACTGTTGTACATGTCCTGGTTGGAAATGCATGGAATGCTTTGAGCAATTTAAGCATGTGTTAAATGCATACAATACTGTGAATGATTTAAGCATGTGTTAAATGCATAAAATACTGTGTGTGTTTAAGCATGTGTTAAATGTATAAAATGCTGTGAATGAAATAAGCATGTATTAAGATGATGTATGCTGAAGTCTAAGGGTAAAGCTAATGCCCTGTTTTTCCATTTGATTTGAACATTAGCCTTGACCGTATTTCATTTCCATATTTCATTTTGTCGTATTTTGTTGAACCATATTTCTTTTTCTATTTACAACCCACCAGCTTCATTAAAAAAAAGTAAAAAAAAATCAGCAATCATGATTCATAAAACGTCTTTCCCTTGATAAAGTACGGTAACTGATTGTGGTGGACCACGTTGCCAACAGCAAATGGGACATCTAGCATATTTGTAGATAACTTATTTACATATCTGGCCGATAGAGATGGCTCCAGGCAGTCTAGGATTACTGTATAATGTGTATATCTCTTATTGGAATGGTTGTGACTGTAGTGCTGATAGTGGGAAGAGCTGGCCCCATAGTAAACAGTATACTGCTGTTCTTTGAGGACAATGACACAACTATTTTTTAACTGTTCTCTTGGTTCCCAAATGTGCTGCACACTGCAGGCTCTTAAGAGTACACCAGCCTATTGTAGTGTGTTTTTACAGAAAAATAAATAGGCCCTGACAGTGAAATTGTTTGCATGTGATAGTCCAAATTGCTGAACAGTGGCAGTGTTGCGCTTTTCTTGAGCATGACACTCTGTGTCAGCGCATGGAACCTGCAAACCATTTAAATCGACTGGAATATGGAGCCATTGGTATGAATTACATATATAGCCTATATTCAATATATATATATATATATATATATATATATATATATATATATATATATATATATATATATATATATATGTGTGTTTATTTATTTATTACCAATTTTTTTTAATACTTTATTTATAGTTTTAAATGCACAAGAACAAATGCTTGTTTTAAAAAGGAATAGCTATGAAAATGTAATGTGTAAAGACAACTTCAGATATGTTCATGCATAAGTGAAAGAGGACGGAAAGGTCTACACTACAAAGTAGACATGAGGATTGTTGTCTTATTTTCCGATAAAAATATCGAAACATCATTTAAACATGAAAAAATTACTTGAGAATGATGACATGAGAGATCTTGTTTTCAGATAAATCTAACAAAATATATTAAGGTTTATGCTTAAATCATGAAAAGCTAATTGCCAATGGGGTAAGAAAATAAAATGTGAATAATTTTTTTCTTGTTATAAGCATAAACATTACAATTTTTTATAGATTTCTCTGAAAACAAGGCAAAATATCATCTCATTTAGCTTCTAAAGTAATTTTTTTAATTGCAGTTTAAACCATTCCATCCTCTTTGACTTCTATGTATGAATATAGCTATTTATTAAAACACACACACACACACACACACACACACACACACACACGTTTGTTCTTCTGCTTTTTCCATTCATAGACTTTTTCATCCTCTTTATATTCTCTCTATATGTGTGAATATATCTGATGTTGTCTTTATATATGATGAATTTGTTTGAATTGTGTGTGTCTCTTTTTTATTACTTGTTTATTTGTTTAGCTTGGTTTATTTTTTTAACCAAACATTTGTTCTTGTGCATTTTCCATTCTCCTTCAGTTCTAAGTGTGAATATATCTGAAGTTGTCTTTAAAGACGATCAATAGGCCAACGAGTCTGTACAGTGTGTAATTTCTAGGAGTGCAGCAGCAGGAGGAAGTAAAGCACAAGTCGCTTGTCGCACAGCAGTGAATGTCACTTTCAGCTTGTGTCCTCTGTTATACCGATATGTGCCATAGCCAGTGTGCTGCTGCAATGGCTCAATAAACCCCTCTCGGTACTTGCTGTGCGGATCGATGATTTTAATTCGGTGAAATTAGTCAGAGAGCTGTAGACCTTGCTAACAAAGCTAAACTAGCACCAGTTGATCTGATGATGCGTTCCAGCGTTTAGTGAATGTGTGTCTCTTCGAATAAACCTCCTTTCAGCTCCAAGAGGAATCGTTTTTGTTTTGTTTTGTTTTTACTTCAGACTGAATTGTTGACATCTAATCATGGAGTCGTTTGAAAGCGGTAAGATTCTCTCACTTATAGACTCTTTATTTACACGCGAATGTCTGTGCACTGCCACTGTCAAAAGTTATCGGCTAACAGGCTACTAGCCACTTCGCTTTATAAGAATAATTCAATGCAGTCCCATAAAGTGTTACTCTCGTAGTGTGATAACGTCTTTTATTATGGCAATGATTCTATAACAGTGAATACAGAGTCAGTTATAGAGCTAATTTGGTTGAATACATAAAGACAACATGCATGCAAACTCCATGCTAGCCGACAGACAGATATATAATTAGCATAAACAGTAACAGTGCATTGAAAGTTTATTATAGTGTACAACAGCAGAAGTATAAGGACATGACATCACCTCTGCTGAAGAATGATAGAATGATAATAGATATGATTATGTATTATTGTTTATGGTGGAGGTAATAGGAGGAAATAGAATCATTAGTGTGTTGTTTTGATGACTGGCATTCACGTGATGCTTTTCTGTCTGTCAGCAATTTGAGTTCATGTGATTGTAGTCATCAGATCTCTTAATATGAGACTGAATTTCTGTCTTCTGTCTTCGTTGTTTGGTTCACAAGTTTGAGCCTTCTAACTAACAGCCAGTGAATGGAGAAGAAAAAATACCTTCTATTGCTTGTTCTTTTTGACTTTCTGAATAAAAGTTTGGCTGATAACAGGGTGAGCCTCACAAAACCAGTCAAGAACGTGTTCAGGTCTTATTTTGCCTAAACATCAAATTAATGAAATAGAAGTTATCTTTTATATTAGTATACACTGGCAGCCAAAAGTTTGGAATAATGTACAGATTTTGCTCTTATGGAAAGAAATTGGTACTTTTATTCACCAAAGTGGCATTCAACTGATCACAATGTATAGTCAGGACATTAATAACATGAAAAATTACTATTACAATTTGAAAACAAAATGTTCAGAACTTCTTAAACTACTTCAAAGAGTTCTCATCAAAAAATCCTCCACATGCAGCAATGACAGCTTTGCAGATCCTTGGCATTCTAGCTGTCAGTTTGTCCAGATACTCAGGTGACATTTCACCCCACACTTCCTGTAGCATAGATGTTGCTGTCTTGTCGGGCACTTCTCACGCACCTTACAGTCTAGCTGATCCCACAAAAGCTCAATGGGGTTAAGATCCATAACCCTCTTTTACAATTATCTGTTGTCCAATGTCTGTGTTTCTTTGCCCACTCTAACCTTTTCTTTTTGTTTTTCTGTTTCAAAAGTGGCATTTTATTTGCAATTGTTCCCATAAGGCCTGCACCCCTGAGTCTTCTCTTTACTGTTGTACATGAAACTGGTGTTGAGCAGGTAGAATTCAATGAAGCTGTCAGCTGAGGACACATGAGGTGTCTATTTCTCAAACTAGAGACTCTGATGTACTTATCCTCTTGTTTAGTTGTACATCTGGCCTTCCACATCTCTTTCTGTCCTTGTTAGAGTCAGTTGTCCTTTGTCTTTGAAGACTGTAGTGTAACCTTTGATGAAATCTTCAGTTTTTTGGCAATTTCAAGCATTCCTCATTCCTCAAAACAATGATTGACTGATGAGTTTCTAGAGAAAGCTGTTTCTTTTTTGCCATTTTTGATCTAATATTGACCTTAATACGTGCCAGTCTATTGCATACTGTGGCAACTCAGTTAAGCTTCATTTAATGAACCAAATAGCTTTCAGCTGTGTTTGATATAATGGCAAGTGATTTTCTAGTACCAAATTAGCAATTTAGCATGATTACTCAAGGATAAGGTGTTGGAGTGATGGCTGCTGGAAATGGGGCCTGTCTAGATTTGATCAAAAATGACTTTTTTCAAATAGTGATGGTGCTGTTTTTTTACATCAGTAATGTCCTGACTATACTTTGTGATCAGTTGAATGCCACTTTGGTTTATTAAAGTACCAATTTCCTTCCGAAACAGCAAAATCTGTACGTTATTCCAAACTTTTGGCTGCCAGTGTGTGTGTGTGTATATATATATGTATATATATATATATGAAAATGAAGGCTATTTTTTAGGAACATTAGCCTAATGTTTGTTGACTATGCTGCTGTAACATAACAATTTCCCTTGTGGGATCAATAAAGTATATCTAATCTAATCTATTAACTTTGTGACCTCACTTTCATGACAATTAATTAAACACACTCCCACATTCTCATTGTTGTCATTCAAAAAAAACCCTTGGTATTATATGTTGTAATATAGTAATAATGAGAATCTAATGCATATCACCATTGAATAATGAACTAATGGAAATTCCAATAAAAATTAAAAAATGGGGTGCATTGGTTTTATTTTAAGAAAAGGTATCATATTTATATCTGTGTCTAAATAATATATAAATTATAAAAATAATAATAATAATTTATGAATTAGATCAAACACAACTGTTTTAATGTTAAATTCATGTTTATTTGTTCACTTTCAATATTTTAAAATAAAAAATTAAATTAAATTCAGTATCATTTAATTGTCATTAAAATAATGTCACAATGAAAAAAATCCTAATGGTTTATGAAAAGGCTTCTTTTATTTATGGGTGATGTGTTTATGGCTGCAAAATTCACAAACTGTGCACAGTGCTAAATGAAAGGGTTACACTAATATTAAATCACACATATGAATTGTCAAATTTCAGGTTACTGCACAATACAAAAATAATCACAAAAAAAAAAAAAATTAGTATTTGTGCAACAAACCTGAGATTGACCCCAAGGTCTGTAGGTAGGACATTTGTGGTTTCAAGCTCTGTGTTAAACAGGGTAATTTGATCACTGTGTTTGCTCAGACATTGTGCCATGATTTGTCATTCTATTCAGTTATTCTAATTCTCTCTTGAATGAGGAAGTCGAAAGAGGAAGAATGCGGTCAGTTTATTTTCTATCAGGGTATTGACAAATCTTATGCAGACAGTCACAGTAGTTTAACAAACATTTGACTAAGGATAAAGTATGTTATGTAGTGCATTGGTCACAGCTTGTGGTAATGTAGGGTTGAAGGATTTACTGGAACCTTCTCAAAGTCTTCAACACTTCTTCAAGGTGCATGAAATGTTGCTTGTCCTACATCTTAAGTTTCACTTTCATATGTTGACTTTACACTATGACATAGAAAGCTTATGTAAACAGACTATAAAATAGTTCTGAAACATTTGCAGTAACCCTACATGACATCGGTTATGCTGCTTGTCAACAAGAAGCCACTTCCAACAACAGCGCTTTCATTCACATTTTGTCTGTTGCCACTGTAACCTACAGAAAGAGCTTCACTGCCCAGGAACATGATTGAGAACAGCATGTTTGAGGAAGAGCCAGATGTGGTGGATTTGGCAAAGGAGACCCCATCCTATCCCATAGATTCAGACGATGTGGTCTATGAACCACGGAGCTCACGACTGTTAGTCCGAGGCCTGGGAGAAAACGACCTGGATGAAGATGAGGAAGACTATGAGTCATCTGCTCGGCTTCTTGGAATGTCCTTCATGAACCGCAGTTCCAGCCAGCGTAGTGCTGCCTCATCCTACACCCGCCAACAACCTTCCGGATGGTGCTCGATGCTTTCTGCTAAAACAATGGTGGTAGGAGTTCTCATCTTTGTGCTGGTGGCCTCCTTGATCATGGTCATCTACTTCCTGCCACGTTGTACTTTCACCCAAGATGGCTGTAAGAAGGCCAACTCGACCATGGACACTGTCTATCCCATTTCCTCAAGTGGAGAACTTTTCCCATGGACAGAGTTGAGGTTACCAGTTAGTGTACACCCTGTGCATTACAATATATCAATTCATCCTAACCTGACCTCCATGTCCTTCCAAGGAAATGTGTTGATAATTGTGCAAGTCTTGCAGGAAACGAAGAAGGTAGTCCTGCACAGCTCTGATATGAAAATAATCAAGGCCACTTTTGAAAGTAAGGAGGTCAAGATCTTGGAGTACAAACCATGGCAGCAGATTGCCATCAAATTTCCAGAGGATCTTAAGAAGGGACAGTATGTTCTAAAGATTGACTACACAGCAAACTTCTCCAGCAGCTATGATGGCTTCTACAACAGCTCCTATGTCGATACAACTGGTACCAAGAGGTAATTGTAGCCCAATTAACCTTTGTGTAACTTTCTAGATATTTAAGACAGTTTTGAATTAACTCTTCAGCTCCATTGTTTTGACTGACAGTCTTAAGTCCTCTCACACACTTCCTGTAATTTGCTCCAACTTTCTTCCAGAGTTTTGGCTGCTACTCAGTTTGAACCCCTGGCAGCCCGAAAGGCTTTTCCTTGTTTTGATGAGCCAGCTTTTAAATCTACTTTTCTAATCAAGATAACAAGAGAACCCAAGTACATCAGCCTTTCAAACATGCCTAAGGTAGTTATGCCAATTTATTAGTTTTTTTCTTCTTTGTCCTTTAATTTAAGAGGCTAAGACACCGTTTCGGGGTTAAGATGCGTTTCAGGTGATCCGATCACATCTGGTCAGGTGATACACATCACTGTTTACACCTGGTCACTTAAATGCGTCTCCTGTGGTCACTTGTGATCGGATTTGGAGGGAGGGACTCTGTTTCATGACGACATACATCAGTCACTATGTCAGTGTGTTCCTGCATGATAATAAACCGCAACAAAGTCAGAAAAGACAAAGTGTGAAAAAAACGGTACGCTATTTCTCCCAGATGCAGCTGAAATTTAATCTAAGCACAAACGCAACATTTCGAGCAGAATTGTCCATTATTTTAGTGGATTGCCTGTATTAACCTGAGCTGCAGATGTTCGTGCTTCACATAAGTGTCCCTGAATGTTGATTTCAGACACACTGAAGGAGAGCCGTGAAGTTCTCATGTTTGTGTTTGTATCCGCTTTTCAACGTTTTCCGATCGGACGGTTATTTACTGTTTAAACCGCTTGTAACCGACAAAGCTTAAACTTTCTTTTAGCACAGCGGTTGATTGACAGGTGAGGGGTGGCGCTTCTATGCTGCCGGGACGCATACAGGACGGATTAGCGTTTACACATCAAATGTGATGCAGTTGAATGCGTTTTTGACCACATTCGTATGTGGTTATTGCATTACAATCACAAAACGTTTTAGACCCTGTTTAGACCTGTATTTAGTACTGACCACATGTTGATCGGATCACCAAAAATGCATCTTAATACCAGGTGGAAACAGGGTATAATACATAAAATCTGTTTATTGCAATTTGGTTAAAGGTGCACTCAGTAATTTTTTCTTCATTAGAAAAAGTTTTAATACTGAAGAAGCAAATAGTATTTTTGCTATTTTACACTCACATGAGATGAAGGCTCCAGTCATATCAGTAACCTTATAAATGCTGTTTTATTTTACATGGAGAGTGTCCCCTCATTGAGATGGCCATGTTAGGATCACATGACCAGCCAAACACTACTAACCATCCTGTTATTGGACACTTTCACTCATGGATTAAATTAATCATGGTTGACTTGATTTAGTGAATTATATGATGGCTTTAGAAACTATTGCGTTTGAATGATGTTGTGTCCATGCCCCTGGGTGTCAGTGTAATTCCAAGGCAACTGCCATATTTTCCAGCACAACATAAATAAGATGACTGAAGGCACCTTTAAATTGTCACGTACAACATTTTATATATTTATAAGTGGTTTGTTAGTATTATACTATTATGCAAGTTTATCTCAAATTATAATATGTATGTTAGGTAATCTTATTACTGATACATTTTTATTATTTTCTAGGCCACAACCTCTAATTTAAACAATGGGCTTCAAGAAGATGAGTTTGAGAAAAGTGTTAATATGAGCACTTACCTGGTTGCATTTATTGTGGCCGAATTCAGCGGTGTCAGTAAGAATGTCTCTAAAACAATGGTATGTATACTTATTTATTTATTGAAAACTGTAGTACATGCTGGTATAGTTAATTATTCTTTCCAAATGTTGTGCAGGTGTCTGTGTATGCCATTCCAGACAAGAGGGACCAAGTGTATTATGCTTTGGAAACAGCTGGCAAATTGTTGGAGTTCTACAACACATTCTTTGAAATTGACTACCCGCTAAGCAAGTTGGGTGAGATAGCCTTCCCTTACAGAAACTCAAACTTCAAACAGGGATTATTAGATTACTGGGATAATGAGAAGTACACTTTAATGATGTTTTACAAATAACAAGCTTAATGTTTTAAGTGTTTATTTCTGTCAGCTGCCTTGACCAAGTGTCCTTGCATAATCAATAGATTTAGTGGCCATTCCTGACTTCCTTGCTGGAGCCATGGAGAACTGGGGACTAATTACATTCCGTGAGACAACTCTGCTAGTGGGGAATCATTCCTCCCCTATAGACAAGCAACTGGTGACCTCTGTCATTGCTCATGAACTTGCCCACCAGGTAATTAAGTTTCTAAAAAAAGTAATGTTCCCATGACAGGGTAATAATAGTCACATTCAAACAGTTTACATCACACTTGATGTGAAACAGAGATTCTGTGCGTGCCTAGTGGTATTGTACAGTGTTAT
The DNA here is from genome assembly GCF_019703515.2 of Myxocyprinus asiaticus. NCBI lineage: Eukaryota > Metazoa > Chordata > Actinopteri > Cypriniformes > Catostomidae > Myxocyprinus > Myxocyprinus asiaticus. The sequence goes on from NC_059347.1 coordinate 21,613,208, forward strand.
CTTTTAACCCAGCTGGGTATATTGAAGATAAACCTGATTTCTCCTTCCTTTTTTCACATTGTATTATTTTGGCATGAACATGGAGTATGTCTATGTCATACACGTGAGTAGTACCACAGCTGTTTACCATGTGGGAGAAGTCACCAGTTTCACTGTTAAAGGAATATTCTGGGTTCAGTACAAGTTAAGCTCAATTGGCAGCATTTGTGGCATAATATCGATTACCACAAAAAATATTTTCAACTTGTTCCTCATTTGTTTAAAAAGGAATAAAGAGCAAAAATCGCAAAAGTGAATGGGGCCAGTTCATAAACATTAAAATACACAGTGTTTAAAAAGTATAGCCACAAGATGTAAACATTATATATGTTAACATGATTTTAGTTTGATAAAATCACTTATTAACCTTTTCAGTGCGAAGTTATTACATTATATATCACAACTAATATTTTTACCACAGTAAAAGAGATTGTATCATGCTAAAATCATGTTAACATGTATAATGTTTACGTCTTGTGGCGATACTTTTAAAACCGTGCGTATTTTAATGTCTGTGTTCTGGCCCCGTTCACTTCCTTTGTAAGTGCCTTACGTTAATTGTGATATAAAATGAACAATGAACAAGTTGAAAATATTTTTGCCAGTAATCAATATTATGACACAAATGCTGTCAGTTGAGCTTAACTTCTACTGAACCCAGAATATTCGAAGACAAGCACATTACAATACATCATCAGCAGCGGTTCACTCACACAAGTTAGGATGGTTTGCTCTCTTTCTTACCAATTTTGAACCATATCAGAGTTCACACATACCGCACTTGGGGCTACACCAATAGTGTTGCAAGTCATCGTTGCACGGGTGTACTACAAACAGTGTGATTTATAAAACTCAAAATCCAAGCATGATTTTGAAAGCCATTTCCTGTTCCTGTAATATGTCCTGTTCTATACTGTTACTTTTTCTTTACAGTGGTTTGGAAATCTGGTCACTATGAGATGGTGGAATGATCTTTGGCTGAATGAAGGATTTGCAACCTACATGCAGTATACATCAATTGAAACTGTGTTCCCTGACCTTGACATAGTAAGTTTTAGTCTACATGAAGAAATATACCTTTTGTTTCAATCCATACTTGTAGGTTTTAATGTTTTATTAATCTTCTTTTGCCTCATTCATTTCCAGGACACTGAATTCTTAAGCGTTCGTTTCAGAGCACTGGCCAAGGACGCATTGAACTCGTCTCACCCAGTGTCTACTGTAGTGAGCAGCCCAGAGCAGGTGGAAGAGATGTTTGACTCTGTGTCCTATGAGAAGGTATAGCATAAATGACCTGTTGCTTGTTTACAGGCTTCATCTTACCCGCTTTTGAAAATAGCACAAAGTTACTATTTCTCCTTGATTGTATGCTATTCTTCGAACTTGTGTGCATATTAACATGTTTTCTGTCTTCTCACAAGGGGGCTTCAATACTTCTTATGCTCAATGCAACACTCACAGGTGAAGAGTTTCGAAAAGGAGTGATTGAATATTTGCAGATGTATACATTCAGAAACACAGAAAGTGAAGACTTATGGAACAGTCTTTCCCAGGTCAGGCCTAATGAAAATTAAAAAAACTCTCCACTGGCCATGCACTGATAGCATTTCAGCATTAACGATAAAAATCAAATGCATGTCCTATGCATGTAATTGTAACATTGTGCTGACATCTGCACTTGTTTTACATAGGTGAGTAAACAACCCTTCAATATAGTGCAGATGATGAATACTTGGACTGTACAGAAGGGCTTCCCTCTGGTCACAGTAAAGAGAAACGGCACTCAAGTGACACTGACCCAAGAACATTTCCATCTGAATGCTGAAAGCACCAACCACAGGTATTGCACTTTTACAGCAGCTTTGAACATTGATCTAAAAATGTCCCGTAAAGTGCCAGGATGAGATTAGATCTGTCTGCAGGTGGTTAGTAATGTTCTTTAGCCTCTTTGTACTAAATTAGGTACTTGAATTTCCTCTTTAAAGGCTAACTCTACTACAAATCAGCTTACTTTTTTTACAAGGTTTGTTGATGTCACATCTCATGGGATAGAATGCTGTTTTTGTTTTAAGGTGTCAAAGGGTCAGACAAGCTTTGCTTTATTGATCGGAGTCAAAGTCTTAGATCGGTCTGTAGTAAAAGCAACATTTATGTGAAGTCAGCCTTTAGTAATGTTGAACCAATGTTAAGTGATCCACACTTACCACAGTTCTTTTTTTTTTTTTCCTGTAGCAGTTTGTGGCATATTCCCCTGACGTATGTAAATGACAGCTGTGGTGCTCTCAGCTCCTGCAAGCAAGTATTCCATCTCAAGGACAAAACAGGTGAAAATTGTCACTTACATCACATGGGAAACCAGCTATGGGAAAACTGGCTTCAGATTTGATTATTGTATATTGTAAAGTCAATGTGCTGAATCAGCACCACAGTTTAGCAAAACATGCGGTTGTTAGCCCTGTGTATTGTGTTATACAAATGTTTGATCATTGATGGTCTCAGACAGCACACCCACGGACCGCCCACAATCAAATGCACACTGCACACAAAAATGACGAAAGCGCTGATTCCAAGCATGCATCACATCAGTTTGCAAAGAATGCTGTGTGTGTGTGTGTGTGTGTGTGTGTGTGTGTGTGTGTGTGTGTGGTATTATTAGTCTATTTCAGTTAACTCTGCTCCCTAAACAGCATGTAAAAAACAAAAACTGTTGCTTGTTGCATTATTAGTCAGTCAGTCTCTTCCTGTATTACAGTGGTTCTTAACCTTTTTTTGATGAACGCCCCCCCACACACTTCATTCCCTTACCCCAGCCACCCCCAATTATGTGACATAATTTGTACCAAAAAAAAAAAACAAAACTCAATATTTGTGTTATTTGCTTAATTTGCTCAATGCAACTTCGATGCATTGCATAATTGTAAAGTTTTGTTAATAAATTCAGCAGGCTTACGCGTCATGAATGTGAGACCAAACCTTGCGTTTCTTGAATTCAGGCAGATGGAGGGCTATATCTGGGGCCTATAAAATGAAAATGCGAAGACAGAAACTAATAATAAAAGTGATATTGTTAATATATTTTTGAAACGTTTAATTTATTCATGAATTATTTATTTTTACAGTTTTAACAGTGGAATTTGTAACAAGACCATAGTAAACACATGGAAGCATGGATCTTCACTACCATGGTTAGATGTAACATGATTTCTATAAAACAAACTATGGCATTTTTGTAATTATAAACAGTAGATCTACTCTATACACATGTAAAAACAATAAATACAAAATATAAGTTGTAGCAAAAGATAATTATATTCCCTCAGTCCCTTAATGTAGCCTATGACAAATTTAATAGAGCTGAAGTAGTGATATGATATTTTTTATAAATCTGTTTCTGCTTAAAGTTAGTGTTACTATAGTAAATTCAAGGTTGGTGATGTAGAATTCTGTGCGGAATTCAAATGGTTTCCGCTTCTCACGCCTTGCTTTTCACTGATTCTCGCAAAGCTGTGAATTTAAGAGCTCGAGCTTTAAGAGCTTTGCACTTGGCTGCTCTATCCATTGAGCCGTATCCATCTACAGAGCCATACAGGTGCATTAGCTGAGGTTGTGCCTCTGCCTGTGTATTTGACACTGCTTAACCAGATACTTTAGATGTGTCGCTAGACTTCAAAATCAGATGAAGCACAGTACAAATATGTACCAACCCGTATAATTGAGAACCAACTGATATACTCCAAGTCTAGATAAACGTTTTAATGCAAAGAGGAACTAGATTTGATTATTATGACTGATAAACGCCCCCCATTTGTAACCATTGCCCCCCTCTCTACTAATTTGCTCTCAGCTCCCCCGGCATCCTTTGAACGCCCCCGTTGAGAACCTCTGCTGTATTATGTGGGTGGTTCTTGGCCAGAAATAGCTACAATGAGGGCCCGACTAGATGCTGTATTCAAACGTCTGGCTACTAGAAACTAGATCATGATGTGTTCATCATTTTGTCACTTGAAATCTTTTACAGCCACATTAAAACTCCCAGCTCAAGTGAAGTGGTTGAAGTTCAACTACAGGTGCGATGGCTTCTACATAGTAAATTATGACGTTGAGGGGTGGTTGGCGTTGAAGGAGGCATTGAGCGTGGACGTGAACATTCTTCCCCGTGAGGACAGAGCAGCACTCATCAATAACATCTTTTCTCTCTCCAGGTAGATTTCAAGGGAACTTTACAGTTATTAGACAAGACTTAAAGGGATAGTTCACCCAAAACTGAAAATTATCATCATTTACTCACCCTCATGCAATCCCAGATGTGTATGACTTTCTTTCTTCTTCCGAACACACAAAAAAATGTTGACGAATAGTTCAGCTCTGTAGGTCCATAAAATGCAAGTGAATGGGTGCCGACTTTTTGAAGCTCCAAAAAGCAAATATAGCCTTCATAAAAGTAATCCATATGACTCCAGTTGATTCATTAATGTATTCTGAAGTGAAATGCTAGGTGTGTGTAAGAAATAGATCAATATTTAATGAAAAAAACAGAACCGCAGTGTTGATTACAACAGAGGATTATAGATAATCATTCATAGATGCCTCATTCGGCTGGTTTGGATACGTCTACTGTGGCGCCATCTTGGAACGGTCAGAGCTGTTTGAATCGGTTTGAATGCAAGTGAATGATTGAGGAGATGCCTCAGACTCCTCGTTCAGACCACTGCATAAACTGCCTTTTTGTGGAAACAGTACCGTGGTCCAAAGAAACAACTGCTAATAAGGGATCTACATATGAATTTCTGTGCAGAGGAGGCTTACGCGCATACGTCACGTGAGAGGCAGTTTGCACTCCACCCTTGTCAAATTTTCATTTTTGGGTGAACTATTCCTTTAAACAAGGTGATTGCACAGGTTTCCTGTCAAGGAAAGCCTGGAAACATCAAGGAAATTGTGATTTTTCCAGCCAAGAAAATTCATGGAAATTAATAAAATCTTTAAAAAGTCATGAATGAAATATTTTCTTGTTATGCTCAGCACTAAAATGTTGTATCAGCTAAACATTGCTATTTGTGAGTACAGTATGTTTGGAATTATTCTTGAAAATACGTTACTTTTTTGCACAAAAAACAGTCATATATTTGTAAAACATTATTATTTTCCACACTGACACTCTGTCAGAAACGCTCGGTTTTATTGCTGCTTCTCTAAGACATGACAGTAAACGCCCACTGTTATGATTGGCTCTCTGCTCTTGACTGACCTGCTCTCTACTTACCATCTCACAGCCCCGCCCATTAGCGTTGAGCAACAGAAGTGATAAGATAAAGTAGGCATTGATGTGTTGTTGTGGAGGTGGTCATATGCAAATGTCTACCACAGTGTGACGTCACAATGTGCAGGAAGTCGAGGATGAGTCATTTTAGCAGCTTGGTTTCAACAAATGTTCTTTTTGCAGTGAGTCTGAAACTTGCAACATGTTTTTATTGTACAATGGCCTCATATGTCAAAAGATCAAGGAAAATCTTATTTCTCATGTCATGACCCTTTTAACTTTTCATTGAAATTCATAGGAAACAATTGATTATACAGTATGTGTGAACCGTGATTTTAGTACATTTATAGAACATCTCACATTGATATCCATAATACTTTAATGCTCATCAAAACCAGCACGCACCATATTGTACTCTAGCATCATATGCTTTTTTAAATAATTTTGAAATAAATATAGGATTAGTCGAAATGTTATGCTTTTGGAAAGTTGCACTGTGACATGCTGTACTTTATCCAAAACTATTTTAAACAGAAATGTTCTTATTCCAATAGCCAACTATGCAGCTTTTGTGACCACATGTGATTTAAGAGACTACGTTGAATATTTGTACTTTAAAAAATCCAGCTGTCACGCTGCAGGACCATTAAAATTATCTAGTGAAGGCACAAAGGTGATTAAAAATGTTAAAAACCTTAAAGTGGTAGCTCATGAAAAATGAAAATTCAGCTATCATTAGCTCACCATTATGTTGTTTCAAACTGTAAGCATACTTTCCCTTATACAGTCAAATTTTACCCTATAATCTTGATATTTATTCATGTTAAATGTCATATCCCCATAGGCCTCCATTAATAAGTGGAAAATAAGATTTCTGAATGTTACCAATTGCCTTTAAGGATGCTCATAATTATGATTATGCTTTTTTCCAGATTGGGCAAGGTGCCCTTCAGGCAGGTCTTAAATCTAATGGAGTACATCAGTAAGGAGACAGAGACTGCTCCTCTCACTGAAGCTCTGTTCCAGCTTGCTCAGATCTACAGACTGCTTGACAAAAGATCAGAGTTGAACTTGGTCTCTAGAATGAAGGTTGGTGTTGCATTTCGCTATTGTACATCTTGTGTGGCAGTTGTAGTAAAATGGTGTTTTTTATTTTAATTGTTTGTTTTTTCTTAGGAAAAAGTATTTAGTGTTTTAAATTGTTTGCATGTTTTGTGGTTTGTTTTTTCAGAGTTACATTTCTGAACACTTTGGCAGTTTGATGGACAGTCAATCATGGGAACAGGAAAGCTCTGTGTCTAAGATGACACTTAGGTCTGCTCTGTTGGAGATGGCATGTTCCTTGAACAGACACAACTGCACAACACAGGCTAAACATATATTTGATCAGTGGTTGGCTTCCAACAAGACTAATCAGTAAGTTTAAGCAATGATGCTCAGAAAGCGCTGACTCTGTGCTTTTCCTGCGGGTTACTGTTATTGTCATAATAAGCGTTCATCTGGATAACAGTGTATTTTCAAATCATGGCTAGCTTGATCGGAGTCAAGTGATGTGTTTTTATTATGGCATGGCAAGTTAGAAAATGTAAACACACAAACTTGTAAATGTGTTGAGCCATCTATATTTTAAATGTGTATACTGTATTTATCTGTACACACCTGATTTGTTTGCCTGCATCACACCCCTTTTGATGCAGTTTTGTTTTTGATCCTTTTTGCCACATTTGTGTTTAATTGTTGTGATTAATGTGTGTATAATTGTGTATAAATGGTGTGCTTGCCATGTTGTTTCAGGATTCCCAGTGACCTCATGAGAACAGTCTTCAAAGTTGCTGCCCAAACAGAAGATGGATGGACCACACTTTTAGACTCATATAAACACTCCATCTGTGACACAGAGAAGCGCAAGACACTGGAGGCTTTGGCCAGTACTCAGGATGTAAAAAAAATTATATTGTAAGGCTGGACCATATATTTGTTACAAGGAAACATTATCTTGCCTTAATTCATTCTGAATTGTCTACACACTTTAACACTTAATTTGGTTTTCCCTTTAGGATTCTACAAAAAAGTCTTGACGGAAGTATGATTCAAACACAGGAGTTTCCATTTGTGATTAACACAATTTGCAAGGACCTTGCTGGGTACCTCTACGCTTGGGATTTTGTAAAGGAAAGCTGGGATAAAATCAGTCAAAAGTAAGTGGTGAATTCATTTTATATTAAAAGTACTACAAAACTCCTACAAAAAGATAGGTTCTAAGATCAACATTTTAATACAAGTAGTTTAGTGCCATTTAAAATCCACACATCTGACGCAAGTACCATGACGCTTTTCAGCGTTTACATGCACGTTCGTACTCTGATTACGCATAATAAGCCAGCAAGTGACATTCTTTCTTCTGCAGAACACAAATGAATATTTTTAGGAGAATATCTCAGTTCTGTAGGTCCATACAATGCAAGTGAATGGTGTCTAGAACTCAGAAGATCCAAAAATGACATAAAGGAGGCATAAAAGTAATCAATTCTATTCCAGTGGTTAAATCCATGTCTTCTGAAGCGAGATAGTAGGTGTGGGTGGGAAACAGATAAATATTTAAGTCCTTGTTTTACTGCAGGGGTTTTCAAATTGGGTGAAAGTGAGCCTCCCCCTAGAGAACTTGAAGACAGCCGTGCCCACAACCAACCACTAATTAGGCTATTATTATTGGTACTACTAGGCTACTACTATTAGTAGTAGTAGTAATACTATTATAGTATTGCTTTTAGGCTATGTTCCACTCAAAATAAGTTTCATCAATATACATTTTTTAATTTTTTTTTTTATTAAGAAACTTTTTTATTAAGCTATCAATATTCCATTTTAAATTCAATTTCATTTTGAAATAGGTTATATTATTTCAAAACATTTCAAACACGTTTGTCTTTCTTTTTAAAACATATTGTGAACACATACTTTGCAACACATTTTTACCGCATTCAAGCAATTTGGAAACTGTTAAAATTAGCCTTCTGAACAGAATCATCCACAGTCAAAAAACTAAACGAAGTATTCTCAATAGCCCTATAACCAAAGAGCCAACAAAATCAGACATAGAACGAAATCAGCACGATGGTCAAATAACTAAACTGGAAACATGTTCATTAACAGTCACAGGCTACTAACGTTATCTCAATTGAATAAGAGCTATTTTGGAGATTTTAGGCTACTTAAGCCAATTCAACTTTGAAAATATCAACATCAGACATCAAACAACATCAGCAAGATGGACAGCGCTGTTTTGTCACAGTATCAAATGCATAAAAATCACTTCCATATAGGTTTACGTTAAGCAAAAAAAATCTGATTGCCGATTTTGCCTCTTCAGTTTCATCGCCCCTACATCAGTGGGAACAATGAGTCTGACTTTGTGATGCGCACAGGTGATCGATGCGGGGCTGCACAGTAGAAAGGAATAAACTTAAATTGTCCTCCACCTGCAGCCTTGATCGGTATTTGCTTTTAAGCAGGGTCAAAGCGGAAAACCCGCACTCACATAAGTAAGTGTAGGTGAAGGGAATCTGCTTCCTCTCCTGTATACTTTTGTATTGTAGACAATAATAAGCGATCCATTTTGCAACACGCATATGCATAACACACACTTTAACACACAAGCTAGCAGGACAGATGTGTACAGACGGGAACCGTTATGTTTGTTTTTTTTCCCTGCGCTGCGCCTCCCCTGGGGCTCTCTGGCGCCCCCCAAGGGAGGCGCGCCTCACCAATTGAAAACCTCTGAAGTCTCCACTTTCACGTTTATTTCCACATTCTTTTGTTTTTTGTATTCTTTGTGCTTTTGCCGCCACCTACTGGTTAGGGCTGGTCAAATGTGGAGATTTATAGTAAAAAAGGACTTAAATATTGATCTGTTTATCACCCACACCTATCATATTACTTCTGAAGACATGGATTAAACCACAGGAGTCATATGGATTACTTTTATGCTGCCTTAATGTACTTTTTGGAGCATCAATGTTTTGGTCACTATTGCAATTTGAGGAACTACAGAGCTGAAATATTCTTCTTAAAATCTTAATTTGTGTTCTGCAGATGAAAAAGTCATACACATCTGGCGTGGCATGAGGGTGTTAACTTGACCTGGTTTTAACTTTAGATGTAAACACTTTTGATTATCCTTCTGTCAGCTTTTTCAATGTGCACATGCGTGACCGGAGAAAAATAATTTAAAAATATGATGTTAACACACACGCACACAGAAATATATATATGTATATATATATATATATATATATATATATATGTTGTCACTTTATTTGCATGTAAACCATTAACATATTTTGAAAGTTACCATCATTGTGTTGTACATGTAAAGCACTCAGTTGCATATTTAACATTCTTCTTAATTTTCACGAAAGGTTTCCTGTTGGATCTTTTGCTATTCAAAGCATCATAATGTCTACAACCAGTCAGTTTTCCACAAAAACACATCTCACGGAGGTCTGTTCATCCAAAAGAAGACATACTGATTTTTCTGCTTCGTAAAGTTTTCATTAATTTGATTTGTACTTTATTATTATTTTTATTTTATTTATTTATTTTTTTTCAGGTACAGAACTTCTTCAGTTCTCTGGGGGACAGAGGTTCACAGATGAGGATCGTGCAGGAGGCCATTGAGACCATTAAGCTCAACATGCGATGGATGGAGAATAACCTCAACACACTTCAGAACTGGTTGTAGTGTGTGGAGGCGGCTCCTCTCTCATGCCTCTCACTCCTCAGGTGATGTCACTGGGCACATGCAGTTGTAAGTGATGTTACCATGACAACAGCCAGAGCCATAAATGTACAAAGTTAGGTCAGGGTCTATACAGAAGGGCACATTTACTTTGATGTAAACGGCCATGTAAAAAATTTTCTTTTCAGGGGATTGTATAGGGAATTTTCCTGAGTACTCGCCAGCTTACCAAATATCTGCCTGCAAACATTTAAAAAGGAAGCCTTTAATACTGTCATAAGTAAATAAACATGTTTGTGTGTTAATGTCAAGTAGATGCATTTTCTTTCATGAAATGAAACTATGAAGTCAGCATATGGTTTCTTATTTCATTTCATAACTTTAGCATTAATTACTGCTTTGGAAAAGTTGGTGCAGTGTCTTCTCCCGGTTCACTTTGGGGGCCCAACTCTGTATGTGTATGGCTCTGGCCTCTAGCAATATTTGCACTATTCAAAGTACTAGCTTGCTCAGGGCAATTCTGGTTGTTGTTGAAATACCAGGATGCGTTTGATCCCTTTTACTTAATGTCATTGGCTACAGACCAAAATCTCAGTATCTCTTAAATATGTCCTTGGCATGCATTGCCAAAATGTATAGTTTCCTAGTTTATAATAATTGAAAGCTGAAATTGTGCTACAAGAGAACTGTCATCAGATCCCCCTTTTTCGGCATTAAAGCAGAGATCTGCCATACACAGATATACTGGTATTTGCAAAATGTGCAGACAGTCGATTGTTTACTTGTCTTTATTTATGTGTTTGGAGGCAAAGTTTTTAATTATTTGCATAGTTTGCCATGCGTGTATCAAGTACTGTGTAAATGTTTTTGCCTTTTTTCCGTATAATTTTCATCTTTTGCACAAGATGTATTTTGGATAATCTAATTAGAGTTGAGTGTGTATATTATGTACTAAAGTTTGTGCAGGCTTGCATATAGGTTTCTTTATTGTCAAAGTTTAAGTTAGCATTTATAAAACTTGGCTTTTTAATTTGGGGTTTTGCTGTGCACATTCTGAAGCTGAAAATATTTTTAATAAGTTTTATTGTTACATAGGAAGCACATGTTACATTGATTCTTGCGCTACGATAAATTGAGTTTTTGTGTGTGTGTGTGTGTGTGTGTTTTATAGAGCTTTTTTGTTTTTGTGTTCTGCCTTAAATATATATGTAGACATGAATGTCCTTTTGCATTTGTGGATACTTTTGAATGTTTTTCCAGGATGATGATGAGTATAATATTTGTGTATTTATGTGTGCATTTGTGGATCTAATGTGTCCTTAAAAATAGATGGTTAGTTCTCACCATAGGAAATGAGAATCTGTGGTCACTCTCGATTTATCTTGTGTTAATATGATAATTACACTTCCAGGTTTAGAGCTCAGTGAACTGACCTCATGAAATGTCAGATATGACTGGTACATTGTCATTATTTTGATTATAGCAGTTGTAATTTGGCTCCTAATCAAAAGCTTTATTAATGTATTTGTCTTTACTGGACAAACAACATTGCTTACACTGTATGGCAGTTATTTTGAGACTTCTAATGTCATGTTGGAGAGTTACAGTTATTAATGAATGTATTCATGTTTTATTGACTGTGGATTTGATCAAACACGAGCACTGTGATTGTAATTCCCTTGTATCTGGATTTTTATGGTTAAGAGCAAACAGAATGGAGTGTTATAAATACTGTTCTTCTATTCAACCATTTTTTGGGAATTATTGAAATGTTGCTTCTGCTATCATGCTGTAGGGTTCATTTGCACCTGTTAATTTCTGTCATTTCCCTCATCCTGGTTTGAATTGCGTTGGCTGCCATTCGCTGCCTCCTGAAATTACTGCTTGAGCAAAGCCTTATTATAGAATTTTTTTCTGCTTTTTTTTGGCACTCCAGTTTTTAGCATGTTAGGCTTGGCAAAATGTTTAAAGCTTAAATATGCTTGCATTTTAAAATTTGTTGTTTTAAATTTCTTGCCTCAAGGGAAAAAAAATAATATACGTGTTTGGATCAGTTGTGGGGGAAACTGTCTGTTGTTTATTTTGTGTTAAACAGCTTTACACTGTATTTGGATTCTAAGTTTGTAAGATTTTGCTTAACAATGGGAAACCAGTGGCCCATCTTAATAAAAGACAAAAAAAAAAAAAAAAAAAGAATTAATAAAAACATTTTGTGAACAAATATTCTTGAAATACATTAATACGAGCTCAGCTGTTGTCCTTCTTGAAATTCAGCAGATGGCGCTGTTTTCCTTTATTTTCCAATGAAAATAGTTTGAACAGTTATAAAGGAAGACATCATGTGACTTGATTAATAGGGAAATTGACTGAGAATAGGAAAAATATTTTGCTTTATGGATAGGGCAGACTGGGGGTGTGTTGCACCAACCAGGATTAGTCTTAAATTTAGATTAAATCAAGGTTTATCTGATAATTTTGTTGCACCAAACTTTAAACCTTGTTTAAAAATAATCAGGGTTACATTTTAACCATAGATTTGATCCTGATTTAAATTTCACAGTAAATCTGAATTAAATTTAATCCTGTTGCTCCAATACTTTAAACTCTGATTTAAATCTCAATTAGGGATTAACTTCAAACTTGCAGCTGAGGTGGTTTAAATAAACAAGAGACCTACAATTAAACATGAATGACTAGGTAAACAAACAGTGGATGTGCCGTCAGCCCTCTGAGAGACCTGTATCGTATTGTTTATGTTTATTATGGTCCGAAATGTTGTCATAAGGGCTGGATGTCACTTAGACGAGTCAAAAGTGATTGTTTTCTCCAGCAGTGGTTAAGTTTGTTGGTTTCAAACTTTAATTATATTGTATTTAAGTATATTGTTTTGTGAATTCTATCCACCAAGCTAAAATTTGTGCTATAATATTTGTGCAGTAGCACTATTTGTGTTGTAGTTTATAGCTTCAGTACTCAGCATGCTTTACACACTTACGTTTGGAATCACTTTTATAAGCTACTATATACATTTTTATGTTTTTTAAAGAAATTGATATATTTATTCATCAAGGGTGCATGAAATTAATCAAAAGTACATCAAATAAATGCACATTTAGTTATATTTGACTATTCAGTTTCAAATAAATGCTGTTTTTTTATGTTTGTTCATTAAAGAATTCTCCACCTATGACAGCTGTGCAGATGTTAGGCCAGGGCTTTACAGTTGACTGCCCGCGGGCAAAATCCGGCCTGCTAATTATTTTTATTTGGCCCTCCGTGAGGCTCAGGCTGATTATGATAATCATCTCGCAATCGCTCTGCGCAACCACAGCAGTGAGTTTAACCAAAGTCTTTCTAGCAACTCAGTCCACTGTCGGCCATGTTTGTAACACTCTCAGGAGACTATTTCCAGTCATGCCAGTGCAGCTCCTATCTACTTGAATGGAGAAAGACCGAAATCTCAAAAACGATTGGTCAAGATTACGATCAAAGAACATGTTTCAAATCAGCATTTAAATCTGACAATACTGGTATCATATATTGGGTAACACTTTAGAATAATGGTCGATCATTAATAGGTAATCATGCAGGAATGAATACAGGATTAATGAGTAGTACTATATTAACACTTTAGTTACTACTATTAACTAAAATGGAAACATGATTAACCAATCAGTAATAGTGAACTGATGACTGAGGTAGTTCACTGTTAGGTAATCAATAATTACTGAATTTGATCTGTCTCATTGAGAACTATATACTTACAGTGGCTAAATTAAAATAACTACTAATTAATTACTAATCAAAACATAAATAGTGTCTGAAATGTGAATGATTATGTTTATATCGTGAAGATGATCATGAAATGCACCTTCAGAGAAACATGTGCCTCACGTGTGTTCTTTGCTGGAATTAATTTATGAATGTAACAGCTCTCTAAATCATGGCTACAGTGTCTGGTACAGTATTACAGCCAGTTTACAGATGTATGTGCCCAACATGTGGGATATTTCTTCTGTTCATTACAAATTATTAACTTCAGCATGTTAGATATTGCTGGAGGTCTTTTTTAAATAATTCTGGTAACCCATAAGTAATGAGTCAAGTGTTACCACATAAACACGAAGGAATTACTAATTATTTTTCACGAGGGCCATGGTAATGCATTATTAATTAATGAATACACACTTGAATATATACAAAAAATATATATATATACATTTACATTACATTTACATTTTTACATGTACATTCATTTTTCATTCATAATTTTATTATTTTACTTTATGTTATGATATAAGACTTTTAATACATGTAGTAACCATGAGCACCAGCAATTAAAAGCATTATCCTGCTAAAGGTTTGTAGCCTATGCACAGGGTTGTGAGGGTTACTTTTGAAATGTATTTCACTACAGATTACAGAATACATGCTGTAAAATGTAATTTGTAGTGTATTTCGTTAGATTACTCAAGGTCAGTAACGTATTCTAAATACTTTGTATTACTTCTTCAGCACTGGTAGATTTTTTCACTTGTTTTGACTATAAAAACTCTGCCAGTACAGTAAGACAAAATACACATGTTAAAAATACATTCTCTGAAAAACCTAAATATCTTATGCATTGTTGTTTCTAAAACAAGATAAATCTAATTGATCCTGTTTTAAGGATTTTTAGATATTTTTACAGGAAAACAATACAAAAATTATTATCAAGAATATGATTTTTGCTCTAATATCAAAGGTCTTACTAGAAAAAAAGAAATTATGATCCAACGTGAATTTTCTTATAAAAAATATAATCATGCCTAGTAACGTGCATGTAAAATGGCTAGAAATAGCATTTTATCTTAGCGTAAAGCTGACAATTTACACAACATTTATTTCTATTTCTTGTGCTCCAAACTTACTTCAAACTTACTTCTCTGTCTGCTCGTATGAATGAAACACATCATAAGAAAGTGTTTCACCGCTGTTCAAACGCACTTTTGATCACATCATTTATATGTATAAATGTTTTCCATCTGAAAGGACTAAATATTAAATGAAACAAATGACAATAAAATGCAAAGTAATCTCTTCAGTAATCAAAATACTTTTTGAATGTAACTGTATTCTAAATACCAATTATTTAAATTGTAACTGTAGTGAAATACAGTTACTTACAGGTGCATCTCAATAAATTAGAATGTCGTGGAAAAGTTCATTTATTTCAGTAATTCAACTCAAATTGTGAAACTCGTGTATTAAATAAATTCAGTGCACACAGACTGAAGTAGTTTAAGTCTTTGGTTCTTTTAATTGTGATGATTTTGGCTCACATTTAACAAAAACCCACCAATTCACTATCTCAAAAAATTAGAATATGGTGACATGCCAATCAGCTAATCAACTCAAAACACCTGCAAAGGTTTCCTGAGCCTTCAAAATGGTCTCACAGTTTGGTTCACTAGACTACACAATCATGGGGAAGACTGCTGATCTGACAGTTGTCCAGAAGACAATCATTGACACCCTTCACAAGGAGGGTAAGCCACAAACATTCATTGCCAAAGAAGCTGGCTGTTCACAGAATGCTGTATCCAAGCATGTTAACAGAAAGTTGAGTGGAAGGAAACAGTGTGGAAGAAAAAGATGCACAACCAACCGAGAGAACCGCAGCCTTATGAAGATTACCAAGCAAAATCGATTCAAGAATTTGGGTGAACTTCACAAGGAATGGACTGAGGCTGGGATCAAGGCATCAAGAGCCACCACACAGACATGTCAAGGAATTTGGCTACAGTTGTCGTTTTCCTCTTGTTATGCCACTCCTGAACCACAGACAACATCAGAGGCATCTTACCTGGGCTAAGGAGAAGAAGAACTGGACTGTTGCCCAGTGGTCCAAAGTCCTCTTTTCAGATGAGAGCAAGTTTTGTATTTCATTTGGAAACCAAGGTTCTAGAGTCTGGAGGAAGGGTGGAGAAGCTCATAGCCCAAGTTGCTTGAAGTCCAGTGTTAAGTTTCCACAGTCTGTGATGATTTGGGGTGCAATGTCATCTGCTGGTGTTGGTCCATTGTGTTTTTTGAAAACCAAAGTCACTGCACCCGTTTACCAAGAAATTTTGGAGCACTTCATGCTTCCTTCTGCTGACCAGCTTTTTAAAGATGCTGATTTCATTTTCCAGCAGGATTTGGCACCTGCCCACACTGCCAAAAGCACCAAAAGTTGGTTAAATGACCATGGTGTTGGTGTGCTTGACTGGCTAGCAAACTCACCAGACCTGAACCCCATAGAGAATCTATGGGGTATTGTCAAGAGGAAAATGAGAAACAAGAGACCAAAAAATGCAGATGAGCTGAAGGCCACTGTCAAAGAAACCTGGGCTTCCATACCACCTCAGCAGTGCCACAAACTGATCACCTCCATGCCACGCCGAATTGAGGCAGTAATTAAAGCAAAAGGAGTCCCTACCAAGTATTGAGTACATATACAGTAAATGAACATACTTTCCAGAAGGCCAACAATTCACTAAAAATGTATTTTTTTTTATTGGTCTTATGATGTATTCTAATTTTTTGAGATAGTGAATTGGTGGGTTTTTGTTAAATGTGAGCCAAAATCATCACAATTAAAAGAACCAAAGACTTAAACTACTTCAGTCTGTGTGCACTGAATTTATTTAATACACGAGTTTCACAATTTGAGTTGAATTACTGAAATAAATGAACTTTTCCACGACATACTAATTTATTGAGATGCACCTGTATATTTTGTATTTTAAATATGTAATCCCGTTACATGTATTTCGTTACTCCCCAACCCTGTTCCTATGCAATTATGTTCAATTTTTTCAATGATTCATAATTCAATGGCAGAATTTTTTTTTTTTTAAATGTCTGTGAATGTTTGTTTGATCTGTTTGATTAAATGAATAATATGCTGGAACAAACACTTGAGTATACATTACTAACTGACAAGTAACACCTCAGTTACTATTAATGGTTTATAATGTGTTTTCACTTTAGAATAATGGTCCAGATAACCTTTAACTCCCAAGGAAGGAAACAGCAAGATCTCATTAATTAATAATGCGTTACCATGACCCTCACTTTAGAATAATGCTCCAGATCATTAGTAATTCCTTCATACTTATGTGGTAACACTTGACTTATGGGTTACCAGAATTATTTCAAAAAAGACCTTCAGCAATATCAAACATGCAGAATTGAATAATTTTCTAATGAACAGAAGAGATCATGGCCATAACCACCATAGACATTGAGAGGGACATGCCCCCCCCCCCCATAATATTGGTCTACTGATATGGGTTTTTTTTTCCCCATGGTTAATTATTACTTTATTAAATTGTTCACCATCAGTCCTGAATATGTTGTTACATTCTTGACTATGATACTCTACCAGATACAGTAGCCTTGATTTAACAACCTGTTACATTCATAAATTAATTCCAACAAATAACCCATGCATGATCATGTTAACGTCATGGTTACTGGTGTAACCTCCGTTCCCTGATGGAGGGAACGAGACGTTGGTGTCGATGTAGTGACACTAGGGGTCACTCTTGGGAGCCCGAGACACCTCTGGTCTTTGATAAAAGGCCAATGAAAATTGGCGAGTGGTATTTGCATGCCACTCCCCCGAACATACGGGTATAAAAGGAGCTGGTATGCAACCACTCATTCAGGTTTTACGCTGAGGAGCCGATATAAGGTCCGGCCATTTCAGCGGGTAGTTCAGCGTTGTGGCAGGAGGGACCAACGTCTCGTTCCCTCCATCAGGGAACGGAGGTTACACCAGTAACCATGACGTTCCCTATCTGTCACTCACTCGACGTTGGTGTCGATGTAGTGACACTAGGGGTCCCTATACAAAACGCCACAAGGCTGAACTGTGTTACGTGAACTGGCGGTGTGTGGTGGGCAGACTTGCTGTGTGCCTCATAGCCAGCACACCAGGTCGACACGTAACCTCCCCCAACACAGTTATGAGTGTCGAACGGCCCTTTTTGGGGATATGTCGACTACCCAGAGATAGAGACAGGCTTAACCCAGTCGTGGCCTCTTTCCCCTTCTCTTTTTCCACTCCCTAAAAAAGAAGGGGATTATCCGACTGGGCCGCCAGGTCTAGTCGGGGGGTGTCCCTCCCAAGGGGAGGACACCGCGGAGACCACACCTCGCCCCAAGAGAGGGGGGGATATTTAAGTGGAAGAATACATCACATGGTCTTTCCAACCATGTGGAGAGCCTTCAAGGTAGATCCTGCCCAATGGGGTTACTACAACATGGAGACTGAGGGGCTCTGCCCAAGGAAGACGCAGTTTGCCAGTAGGGAAACGAACTAGCGGAAGATATAGATCGCATGGGGTTAGCCTTACAGGGAACCGCCACATGCGGAGCACCTACCCCAGAACAGGACTCTTAGTCAGCGCGTGTACTGGGCCGGCAGCGAGTCTCTCCGAAAACTCGACTGCCACAGGGCTCGGAGGAAGTCAACCAGGGAACAACTTTCGTGAACACTACTGGGAATTAACAGCGCACGTCTTCAGCTCAAAAGGAGGTGGAAGGCGCTATGTGCAAGCGATACACCCGGCCGGCTATCCTGGGCTTATCCGCTTGTGTTGCGTGCCACTACCTGGGACGAAACCGGTTCCACCCGGAGGTTGTAGAACCTTGCAAAGGTGTTGGGTGTTGCCCAGCCCACTGCTCTGCAATGTCTGTTAGAGAGGCACCTCTGGCCAGGGCCCAAGAAGCCGCTACACCACGGGTAGAATGGGCTCGTAGCCCTACCGGGGGCGGCATGTTTTGGGCGAGACATGCCATAGTTATGGCGTCAATGAGCCAGTGGGCGATCCTCTGCTTGGAGACAGCGCTTCCTTTCCGCTGTGCACCAAAGCAGACAAAGAGCTGCTCAGAGATTCTAAAGCTCTGCGTGCGATCCAAATAGATGCGTAAAGCACGCACCGGACACAGCAACGACAGGGCTAGGTCTGCCTCCTCCTGGGGCAGCGCTTGCAGGTTCACCACCTGGTCTCTAAAAGGAGTGGTGGGAACCTTGGGCACATAGCCCGGTCGGGGGTCTCAGGATCACGTGAGAATAGCCCGGACCGAACTCCAGGCACGTTTCGCTGACAGAGAACGCTTGCAGGTCACCTACCCTCTTGATGGAAGTGAGCGCAGTCAGGAGGGCAGTCTTCAAGGAGAGTGCCTTAAGCCCGGCTGACTGCAAAACTCAAAGGGGGCTCTCTGTAGACCCTGAAAAACTACAGAGGTCTGATGAGGGAACAAGGCGTGGCCTGGAGGGATTCAGCCTCCTGGCGCCTCTTAGGAACCTGATGATCAGATCATGCTTCCCTAAGGACTTACCGTCGACTGCGTCATGGTGTGCTGCTATGGCAGCAACGTACACCTTCAAGGTGGAAGGGGACAGCCTCCCTTCCAACCTCTCTTGCAGGAAGGAAAGCACTGATCTGACTGCGCACCTCTGGGGGTCTTCCTGATGGGAAGAACACCACTTAGCGAACAGACACCACTTAAAGGCATACAGGCGCCTCGTAGAGGGAGCCCTAGCCTGAGTGAACGTGTCTACCACCGCAGGTGGGAGACAGCTTAGGTCTTCCGCGTCCCGTCCAGGGGCCAGACATGGAGATTCCAGAGGTCTGGGCGCGGGTGCCGGATGGTGCCCCTTCCCTGAGAAAGAAGGGCCTTTCTCAGGGGAATTTGCCCGGGGGAGCTGTCACGAGGAGCGTGAGGTCCGAGCACCACGTCTGGGCGGGCCAGTAGGGTGCTTACCAGGACGACCTTCTCCTCGTCCTCCCTGACCTTGCACAGGGTCTGTACGAGCAGGCTCACTGGGGAAAACGCATATTTGCGAATGCCAGGGGACCAGCTGTGTGCCAGCGCATCTATGCCGAGGAAGGCCTCGGTGAGGGCGTACCAGAGCGGGCAGTGGGAGGATTCTTGGGAGGCAAACAGGTGCACCTGTGCCTGACTGAATCGACTCCAAATCAGCTGGACCACCTGAAGGTGGAGTCTCCACTCTCCCTTGAGGGTAACCTGTTGTTACGGCGCGTCCGCCGAAGTGTTGAGGTTGCCCGGGATGTGAGTGGCTTGCAGCGACTTGGTGCTGCTAACTCCGTTGGAGGAGACGGTGGGCGAGTTATGACATACAGCGGGAGCGCAGACCGCCTTGGCGGTTGACATATGCTACCGCTGCCGTGCTGTCTGTCCGAACTAGCACGTGCTTGCCCTGGATCAACGGCCGGAACCTCCGCAGGGCGAGCAGAATTGCCAGTATCTCGAGGCAGTTGATGTGCCAACGCAGCCGCGGACCCGTCTAGAGGCCGGCGGCTGCGTGCCCGTTGCCAATAGCGCCCCAGCCCATTTTGGAGGCGTCTGTCGTGACCACGACGCGCCTGGAGACCAGTTCTAGCGGAACACCTGCTCGTGGAAACGAGAGGTCGGTCCAAGGGCTGAAAAGACGGTGACAGACCGACGTAATGGCCACGCGGTGTGTCCCGTGGCGCCATGCCCGTCTCGGGACTCGAGTCTGGAGCCAGTGCTGAAGCGGCCTCATATGCATCAACCCGAGCGGGGTGGCCACCGCCGAGGACGCCATATGCCCCAGGAGCCTCTGAAAATGTTTCAGTGGAACCGCTGTTTTCTGTTTGAACGCCTTCAAACAGGCCAGCACCGACTGGGCGCGCTCGTTCGTAAGGTGCGCCGTCAAGGAGACTGAGTCCAACTCCAAACCGAGAAAAGAGATGCTCTGAACCGGGAGGAGCTTGCTCTTTTCCCAGCTGACCCGAAGCCCTAGTCGGCTGAGGTGTGAGAGCACCAGGTCCCTGTGTGCGCATAACCCGTCTCGAGAGTGAGCTAGGATTAGCCATTCGTCGAGATAGTTGAGAATGCGAATGCCCACCTCCCTTAACGGGGCAAGGGCAGCCTCTGCGATCTTCATAAAGATGCGAGGAGACAGGGACAGGCCGAAAGGGAGGACTTGTACCGATACGCCTGACCCTTGAACGCAAACCGCAGGAAGGGTCTGTGTCGAGGAAGGATCGAGACGTGAAAGTACGCATCCTTCGGGTCTACCGCCGCGAACCAATCTTGATGCCGGACGCTCGCTAGAATGCGTCTTTGCATCAGCATCTTGAACGGGAGTCTGTGTAAGGCCCGGTTCAGTACTCGCAGGTCCAAGATTGGCCGCAACCCACCGCCTTTTTTCGGTACAATGAAGTAGGGGCTGTAAAACCCCTTCTTCATCTCGGCTGGAGGGACAGGTTCTATCGCGTCCTTCCGTAGGAGGGTAGCGATCTCCGCGCAAGGTAGCAGCGTTTCCATCTTTCACCAAGGTGAAGTGGACACCGCTGGACCTGGGCGGATGCCCAGCGAAGTGAATCGTGCAGCCGAGTCGGACGGTCCGGACCAGCCCTCGCGACGGACTGGAAAGCGCAAGCCATGCCTCCGAGTTCCGCGCAAGGGGGACCAAAGGGACAACGTCATCGGATGTACCGGCGGGTGGGGCCTCGCGGCGGGGCGGAGCTTGAGGTGCCACACCACATCGTGGCCGTGCTGAGTCCGAGGACATCGAAGCACTTACCTGGCTCCTTGTGACCACCCCCGGAACAGCCTGGGACAGGGGAGGAAGAGGCCTGTCCTCATGACCCGTGGAGACTGTCACATCGGGGGCGGATTTGTGCCACAGCTGGGCGCTCAGGGCGGGAGACCGCTGCTGGAGTGCCAACCTGCCAAATGGAGTGGTGGACGGTGGTCGTGATGCCAGCCGTACACACCGAATATGTGACCCAGGGAACAAGGAAACCACTCTTGCGGAGCTCTTGAGTACTGCAGCCACTTGGGCATGCAGCGCAATTAAATGCAAAAGGTAACAAAAAGAAGATCTGCTTACCAGCTCCAGAGCAGCGGGTTTCGTTGTCCCTGGGTCGCCCGTCTCAGGGGCGCTTCGAAGACCTCCGTGGGTTCTTCGGTGCCGGCTGTGAGACGGGTGGCGTCGGCTTCCTGCGGTGGGCTCCACGCTGGGGCCGGGCCGGAGGAGCGGGCTGCGGCGGAGCCGGTGCAGTCACCGCAGGGGGACGCCCTCGGCGATGAGTAGATGGGGGGATCTTGAGCCATGCCGGGGCAGGACAAGCCGGCTAGCATCCATCTACTGCTCTACCATCGAGAACTGCTGGGCAAAGTCCTCGACGGTGTCGCCGAATAGGCCCGCCTGGAAAATGGGGGCAGCAAGGAATCGTGTCCTGTCGGCCTCACCCATCTCGACCAGGTTGAGCCAAAGGTGGCGCTCCTGGACCACTAGTGTGGCCATCGTCCGCCGGGGACACCGCGCCGTGACCTCCGTCGCTCGGAGAGCGAGGTCGGTCGCCGAGCGCAGTTCCTGCATCAATCCCGTGGCGGAACTACCCTCGTGCAGTTCCTTTAGCGCCTTGGCGGACTTGCAGGAGAGCCATGGCGTGCAGGGCGGAGGCGGCTTGTCCAGCAGCGCCGTAGGCTTTGACCGTCAGAGACGACGTAAACCTACAGGCCTTGGACGGGGGCTTTGGGCACCCACGCCAGGTGGCGGCGCTCTGCGGGCATAGGTGCACCGCGAGCGCCTTTATCCACCGGGGGATTGCCGAATAACCCTTGGCCGCCCCACCATCGAGGGTAGTGAGAGCGGGGAAGCTGAAAAGATCGGGACCGGGCAGTAAAAGGTGCCTCCCGCGACCTTGTCAGCTCTTCATGCACTTCCGGGAAGAAAGGAACGGGGCGGGGCGTGGCTTTGAGCGGCGCCGCGAGCCCAGGAACCAATCACAGAGCCGCGAGGGTTCAGAGAAGAGCGGTGAAATCCACTCTAACCGACGCTCGTGGCTGTCCGGGAAAGCATGTCGTCATCTCCGCGTCAGCCTGTGACTGGCCGATCGACCCCGAAGGGAGGAGCCCAGCCGAGGCTTCCGACTGGACGAGCCCGCTCTCCGATGCTGCGCTCGAGAGCTCATCACTTTTGCGGGCTCCGAATAAGAGGTCGAACTCGCCGTGAGACGAGCCGGCGGACTCACCCGGAAGCCCGATCGGGGCAGACGAGCGTGCTGGGGAATGGGAGGTCCGCGGGGGGATACCCGGCGGAGGCGGTCCCATTGGGGTCCCCAAATCGCCCCCAGTGCTAGCCACGCCGGCCTCAAACCCATGGGTAAAATGACCGAGGCGGGAGCCTCTGGGGTGGCTCGCTTCCTTACGAAGGCGAGCCGCGACCACAACGTTGCCATGGACACATTCTCGCAATGAGAATGTGACCATCCACGAACGCTGTCTCCGCGTGAGCAGTGCCCAGACACGAAAGACAGTGATCGTGACCGTTAGAAGGCGAGAGATAACGAGCACAACCAGGAATAACACACAATCGGAAAAGCATCTTTAAAAAGACGCGTCTTTAAAAAGACGTTCCGTGTGTGCGCTCTTTTAGAGAAATATATACTCTTTTAGAGGGGAAAAATGCTCTTTCAGAAAATATACTCTCTAGTTTTTCTGCCGAAGCGCCCAGGGGCATTCTCTGCAGTGCACCAGTGCAGAGGAGGGAGAAGCCGCTGAAATGCGCCGTCAGATCCAGCAGGTGAATGAACAGTAGTATTCAGCTCAATGAGCATGACCGTTCGGCTCCGAAGAGAAAATCTGAATGAGTGGTTGCATACCAGCTCCTTTTATACCCGTATGTTCGGGGGAGTGGCATGCAAATACCACTCGCCAATTTTCATTGGCCTTTTATCAAAGACCAGAGGTGTCTCGGGCTCCCAAGAGTGACCCCTAGTGTCACTACATCGACACCAACGTCGAGTGAGTGACAGATAGGGAACAATAAAAACATAATCATTCACATTTTAGACTCATTAATGTTTTTAGTTATTATAATTATTGTTAATTAGTACTTATTTTAAATTAGCCATAGTTAGTAGATATTTCTCAATGAGATAATTACAAAAAAGTAATTATTGATTACCTAACAGTCAACTACCTCAGTTATCAGTTCACTATTACTGATTGGTAAATCATGTTTCCATATTAGTTAATAGTAGTAACTAAAGTGTTAATGTAGTACTACTCATTAATCCTATATTAATTCCTGCATAATTACCTATTAACGATGGACCATTATTCTAAAGTGTTAAGCTAAAATACTCAATTTTCCTGGCTTGTATAGCTAATGCGCATGCGTTCTAAATTTGATTGACAGGTGATGTCTGTATCTAAAAGGTTATTGGCTTTTTTACCTGTAAGGTGGGACTTCCTTTTTACAGTCGAAGTGAAAAGAAATGCACAGAAAAGATTGCTTATATTCTCAATGCTTCATGTGTTAAACTGGCATGTCTCATCTGTTCATGGTCTGTAGTGCTCATAAAAAGTGATAACGTGAAGGGCCACTGAACATGCATTATGCAGATCCCTGACTATGTTTGGTTCTATATACAGATTTACTGTAAATCAGCGTTCAAAATCCCGAACATCATCAAATCAGTTTGTTCTCTGATGGCCATTGTTTTCTTATGTGGGTTGATACTGTCAAAGATATGGGCTTTAGCAGATCAAAATGTTAAAAGTAAAGTTGTTAAATCTAATTGTTAGTTAAGGTTATGAAGTCATGTTTGTTCTTCAACCAGATCTACAAATGTTAGTTGAAAAACCTATGACATGAAATTAAATTTTAATTCCAAAAACATAATGTTTTTTTAAAATGTTACTTGCAATAAAAGTGCTAGCTAAGAGAAAAACAGAAAAAAGTTTTCATTTGGATAATCTGGCCCCCACAAGAAAGTAATTGATGAGCCCTGCTTGAGGCATTCTAGGAGTAAGTTTATTAAAAAAGGTGAAGTTTCATTCCACGCTTTCTGCAGTACTTTCCATACATTTGCTTACTATCAAACATCTCCCAGAACAGAACAGATCAACAACTAAAACTTCATCCATCTGCGACTGAAAATTGGGCTTTGCTGAATAAATGTAAATGCAATATTGACCAAGGTTTTTTTCAGCAGAGATTTAGTTTTTATTTTTATTTTTTTTAGTTCATATAGTAACATAGTGACACCACTATAATAAACGTTCATGATATTTCCACTGATAATTTTAGTTGTGTTCTACACTAGCATAAAAATACATGTAATGTTATGTATGCCTTCTTACATAATACCTCCTTATCAACATTACTCTCATGGTTCTGGAAAATGTGGTGGAATGCAGAACATGTTATCTCATAGGCCATGATCACATGGCTGTACAAAGATAATATCAATTATATATATATATATATATATATATATATATATATATATATATATATATATATATATATATATATATGTTTTCTGCAAGAGTGATAACCAAAGTTCATGTCTCTTAAGAAGATCAAATAAACAATGCATACTGTACATCTAAAGTACTAATAAACATGATATCATGATATCTGCAATTGTTGTAAAAGGTGGTGTTTTGGCAGCATTTTTTCAGGCAATGATCTTTTGCAGAATCAAATCAGTGTAGACTTTCAAATCTGAGACCTTTAATAGCTCTGTGCAGGACATTTTAATTTTTAGATGGGTACTGATGAAGCAATGCTCCATAAATAGTCGATTCTGCCACTTTTGACGTGACACAAAGAACATCACATGATAAAGTACTTAGTCTGGTATGCAGGCTTGAACTTTAGTGTCAGGAAATTAACTCTACTAC
This sequence comes from Myxocyprinus asiaticus, assembly GCF_019703515.2. Lineage (NCBI taxonomy): Eukaryota > Metazoa > Chordata > Actinopteri > Cypriniformes > Catostomidae > Myxocyprinus > Myxocyprinus asiaticus. The sequence goes on from NC_059347.1 coordinate 21,638,968, forward strand.
TGTGATTGTGTGCTGACTAAAGGTGCTTTAAAGGAGTATTCCAGGTTCAATACAAGTGAATGTGAAAGGCGGTCATTAGGACCCAGCAAAAATGCTTGTAAGTATTGCGGTTGTATATGGAAGTATTTAGGACCCAGCGGATATCTTGGTCTTTAGTGTCAATCACCCTGCTTGTATGACCTTATGCTGCAGAGAAATTAGCACGCAGCCATCTTGAAAATGTTGTCTTTGAACTTCCGGTCCAGCAGTTGCAATATACACTACCGTTCAAAAGTTTGGTGTCACTTGTCTGAAATGTTTCTCATGATCTTAAAAACCTTTTGATCTGAAGGCGTATGCTTAAATGTTTGAAATTAGTTTTGTAGACAAAAATATAATTGTGCCAACATATTAATTTATTTAATTGCAAAACTAAAATGTTATAAAAAAAAATATTTATTTTTTTAAATGGATGACTTGGACCGAATAATTAAGAAAAGCAGCCAATAAGTGCCCAGCATATAGATAAGAACTCCTTCAATACTGTTTAAAAAGAATCCCAGGGGATACCTCGAGAAGTTGGTTGAGAACATGCCAAGAGTACATGTCTGCAAAATCTAGGCAAAGTGTGGCCACTTTGAAGATGCTAAATTATAACATAGTTTTGATTTATTTTTGATTTTTTTAGTCACAACATAATTCCCATATTTCCATTTCTATTATTCCATAGTTGGGATGACTTAACTATTATTCTAAAATGTGAAAAAAAAGAAAGAATGAGTAAGTGACCCTAAACTTTTGAACGGTAGTGTAGATCTCTATGGTTTTAATATCAAAGTTTATTATAGCGAAGTGGATTTACAGGTTATAGAATTGCCAAAAGTTATCATGAGTATTTTAAAGTGTTCAGGGGATGTCATAAAAACTGGAAGCAGAGCGGGGAGATTTTAAAACAAGAGAACACACAAGATCTTCCCTTCATGCTGTGGATGTACTGATACGCCTCTGTGCTCATGAAAGTCTAACACAAAGTCATAAAAAAATATATCTGTAATACTGACCATCTTCTCGTGTCATTCAGCCATCGCGTTATAGTTAACGAGAGTTTTATGGGTGTTAAACTGAGACGGAGGAAGGGGTGGAACTATATTCATACATATACACACACACAAACGTATATACATGTAAAAGTTTCGTTTTATTTTATATTCTGTTTACAACTATTTTAATCACATTTAAGCTTTTTAAAAACATGGAGTGACAAATAAATTAAAAAAAGTACAAATGTAATTTCCTTTAATGTTATGAAATTGCATGTAAAATAATACACATTGTATTATTGTGTCACAGTTTGAAATTTCACTTCAACTACACATTTTAACAAATATTATTAACAAGTGTATACCTAAAAAATAAAGCAGAATTACAAGTATAATATTTAAACTCTTGTATCATGTTAAAGTGCAGTGTGTCATAGCTGTCTGAATGTGATCTGCCAGGTCCAATGTACCTCTGTGTGTGCCAGAAAAACGAACATTTCCAGAGACAGAAAAATCACCTCACTAGCATTTTCACATAGTAAAGAGGTGATGTAGACCATCAAATCTTGGTGGAAAAATACACTCTGTGCTCCCACACGAAATCCATTTTGATTGACTCTTCTCAGTAGCTTCAATACAAACAGGAAGTTAGAGGCAAAACATGGAAAAGCGGAGCGCTGAAAAGGGGCGGGGCTGAATAATGTCAATAAAAGCAGAGTGAGTAGAGTAACCAGGTAGGTGTCATCACTCAAGGCCAGCTAGAAGGCCTCGACCAGGACATATCCTAAAGATCACACCCGCCAAGAACAAATAAATCAATCTGATTGGCTGATGAATCTGACAGTCTGACTTTAGTTGCCCATTTATTTGCACTGTTGAGGGATTCTTTAGAAATTCTGAAGGCCTGAGGGGGTGGAGCTCAAACTCACGCGTTGCTTCGGCTAACGAGCTTGGCTTTGGGCATGTGATTTGTGAAACAGTTGTCAAGCTTCACTTGTAAGCATCAAGGAATATATTCTGACTGGATAAACTTAAAATATTTCTCTGTTTGTTTGTAGATTAAGAGTGGAAAGCGATTAAAAATACATAGGCAAAAAGGTGACAGAATGAAAGGATGAAAAATATGTATTTATTTGGCATGTTAGGCCAGCAGAGAAGGTTATGCAGGCCCTGAGAATTCGCCGCTGATATACATACAGTAAAAGGTTAAAAAGGTTTTAAAAAAGGTTAAATACTGGGTTACAGGCACTTACAATAAAAGTGAATGAATCTGTAAACATAAAAATGCTTATTGTTTCAAAAGTATAGCCACAAAATATACACTGTGCACGCATGTGCCGCTTCACACTGGTACATGTTTGTTTTGTTTTCATTTTGTTTAATTTTTTGCTGTCTTTGTCGGATCTCGCGTGTGCATCTCGCAAGTATCTGTCGGAATACTATGGATGACAACTTCTGGATTAATGGCTGTATTACCCGGGTTTGATTTTGCTCGCATCTTGATTTATACTGCTCATGTAACCAGTCCTGCTCAACCGCTCCAAGCGGGATTCGAACCAGCATTAGCTGTCATGGGAAGTGGCAGTGCTAACGAGGAGGCTTAAGGCTACAGCCTCTAGCGTCAGTTAGTAGTGCACCTCTAGAGGCCAGGGGAGTGAGGTTTAAACATACCGCACAGCTATTACGTACCAGCTGGCTCCCGTCATACTTGCTTGCATAGTGATTTATATTTGGGGGGGGGAATTAATTTGATCTATACACGGTTGGATAAACCACTTCTGGAATTAACGGTGACCTGGACCTTGTCTTGTTATGCTAAAGACACTGTTGACTGACCGGGCTTTTTCTGTGTGATTCCCACCACCGATCTGCTGCGAACCCTCTCCCTTCGTATCCATCTCCTCCTCGACACTTTGATACAGTGAGTTTCCTCTCTTTTTTTTATCATTTTTGTCTTCAATACTTTGTATGGTTGGGTAGCCTTCCTTCTTGTGGATTGTTTGGTGTGTGTCTAACACAGTTGTGGCTAACGTATCATTATCGTCCACTGCTCGTCTCCGACTGTTGTTCCTATTATTTGGTCGAACTGTCTGGTCCCTCGTAAATCTCCACCTTCACTTTGGAACCATGCAATTAATTATGTCAATCTGAGATCATTGCCCATCGATCCACACTATGGCAACCACAAACTCACTCCTTCCAACTTAGTCTATGCCTTGTTTAACTGTTGCTCTTTAACGGGCAAATCATCAATACTCTGACATAATTACTGATAAAAACCTGGACATGCTTCTTCTCATTGAAACATGGCAGGTGCCCAATAACTTTATGAATTTAAACCTGTTTACACCACCTGCATACACTCCTTTTTCTTAACCGCAACCTCATTGAAGGGGTGGAGGACATGCTGTTGTTTCCCATGAGAGTAATAAATCACTGTGACTTGATTTTCAAGATGTTTCCTCTTGAGTATTTAGCCTTTAAAACTGTTGATCATCTATCATTAACTTTAATCTTAATCTGTCTACCTCAAGTCTCATCCTGAATTTTTCTGAACTTAATGACTTACTAATGACTACATGTTGACTTAGCAACTAGGGGTCATATATTGGACCTTATTTGTACATCTGACTTATGTAATGTCTCTGGCTCTCATTTTGCCATATCTGACCACAAGCTCTTAGCATTTAGCTTTAGTTTTCCTATATAAACATTATGCATGAAATTTTTTTTTATCTAACCATGAAATCAGCTTTGTCAACCCCACGTCCTTTTCTGCTTTTATGTGTCTCTTCTCTATCAGACTCCATACTATCACACTGTCCATCACAGCTCTTTCATTACAATACAGAAGTCTAAATCTGCCACTGCTCCTCTCACACAAGGTGTTCCCCAGGGTTCAGTCCTTGGACCATTACTGTTTATTATCTTTATGCTCCCCTCCCTCTTGGTGACATCATTCATAAGCATGGCCTACATTTTCATTGATATGATGATGACGTTCATATTTACATTACTGCCAGCTATGACTCACCATCTCTTCCTGCTTCACTCATTGCATGTATTAGGGACATTAAACACTGGATGTTCTTGAATTTTCTTAAACTCAGTACCAACAAAACTGAAATGTTGTTAATTGGCTGTACTGCTCAAGTAAATAGGATGCACCTTGGCATTGATATTGATGAGGTTCATGTTAAGCCTTCCCCCTCTGTTCGTAACCTTGGTGTCCTACTTGACTCATCTCTTTCCTTTGATTCTCATATTTCCACTGTTGTTAACTCTCTGTTCCATTTATTAATTATTGCACGCCTCCGATCTTTTCTCACTTTGGCTGATGCCGAAACCTTGGTTCATGCTCTGATTACCTCATGTCTTGACTATTGCAATGCCCTGTTCATTGGCTTATCCCAAAAAAATGAAAAACATTGCTAGATAAAAAGTTCAAAATGCAGTAGCAAGAGTTCTCAACTTCACTAAGCACTCCACCCACATCACCCCTCTTCTGCATGATATCCACTGGCTGCATGTAGAATCCCTAATTCAATTTAAGATACTCATTTTAGCTTTAAATGGTCTTGCCCCAGTTTATTTGTCTGATCTACTCCACCTGTATCTCCCCATTTGGTCTCTTAGATCCTCTTGTCTAGAACTTGTTTTTTTTTTTTGTCTGTTCCAAGATTTCAGTTGTTCACTGTAGGTGGTAGGACTTTGTGTTGTTGCTCCAAAGCTATGGAACTCACTACCTCTTAGTCTTCATAATATCTCCTCTTTATCTATTTCAAGTCCCAGCTAAAAGCATATCTCTTTTCTATACATTTTGAGTAATATTCTGATGTTATAGTTATTTTTTTCTGTTATGTGTGTATTTGTAATGTGTTAATTGCACTGAAATATATCAATTATATCAGCTTATTGTAAATTAACCTTGATCTTGGGAAATTAGCTATATAAATAAAATGTATTCTTCTCATTAAGGAAACAGGTGTCACTCTATTGTGGGTGGGAAAGTGGATTCTGGGGGTGGGGGCCTACAAATAGGATTTCGCTTAGGGCCCCCAAATGCTCAGAAACAGACCTGACCCTTACATACCTAAGGCCAATGTGCATGATTAGTTTTGTTAACTATAGTAACTTTTTATAATAAACTTCATTAGTATTTCATTAACAAACATACTGTGCAATGCTTAACAGATCAGTAGTTTATGTACATTCAGTTATGAATATGAAAATATGTTAATCACAGTTTGAATAAAAATAACATTTATACATTTTATTGTACATTACATATATGTTAAGAATTATATAATGTATTAATGTTTGTTTTATTAAAATTGTTACCACATTTTTATTCATTTACATGCATTATGGACATGGGTATAATATAGTGCTGAAGATATTGATGAAACATGTTTTTTATGTTAAAAATATATATTTAATGAAGTTTATAAAAGTCATTAAAAAACAAGAGACAACACCATTTATAACATAATTACTGATAAAAACCTGGACATGCTTCTTCTCATTGAAACATGGCAGGTGCCCAATAACTTTATGAATTTAAACCTGTTTACACCACCTGGATACACTCCTTTTTCTTAACCGCAACCTCATTGAAGGGGTGGTGGACATGCTGTGGTTTTCCATGAGAGTAATAAATCACAAATTTACATGCATTATGGACATGGGTATAATATAGTGCTGAAGATATTGATGAAACATGTTTTTTATGTTAAAAATATATATTTATTGAAGTTTATAAAAGTCATTAAAAAACAAGAGACAACTCCATTTATTACAGATGTTGAAAATGCTAAAATAGGCTAACTAATCACCAGAATAAAGTATCTCCTATCTTTTTTTATTTGTGTTGTGTTGGTATTTACAGATTAAGGAGCTACATCTATTTAAGGAAACTGCACATCTGACCACATCCACCACTGATCGGACTAAAATATGGCTAGCTGGCTATCGAAAAACCGTCTGCAATAATTTGATATGCCTTTTTTTCTGTCTGCATATTTAAACATTTAATTTGAGATTTTTTACTAGATCATGTCTTGTTAGTGAAGTTGTGAGTTCTGAATATAAGAGTGTATTCAGGGGTCTTTTATATACACTACCGGTCAAAAGTTTTGAAACACTCATTCTTTATTATTTTCACATTTTAGAATAATATTAAAGCCATCAAAACTATGGAATAACATAAATGGAACTATGGGAATTATGTTGAGACTAAACAAAATCCAAAATAAATCAAAACTGTGTTATATTTTAGCATCTTCAAAGTAGTCTCCCTTTGCCTAGAATTTGCAGACATGTACTCTTGACATTTTCTCAACCAACTTCTTGAGGTATCACCCTGGGATGCTTTTTAAACAGTATTGAAGGAGTTCCCATCTATGCTGGGCACTTATTGGCTGCTTTTCTTTATTATTTGGTCCAAGTCATCAATTTCAAAAACTTTTTTTTTTAATTACATTTTAGTTTTATAATAAAAGAAATTAATATGGTGGCACAATTATATTTTTATCTACAAAACTAATTTCGAACAATTAAGCATACGCCTTCAGATCAAAAGATTTTTAAGATCATGAGAAACGTTTCAGTCAAGTGTTTCAAAACTTTTGACCGGTTGTGTGTGTGTATGTATGTATGTATGTATGTATGTGTGTGTGTGTATATATATATATATATATATATATATATATATGGGTGGTCTACAGAAGTGATAAGATAAAAGTAGGCTTTGATGTGTTGTTGTGGAGGTGGTCAGATGCAAATGTCTACCACAGTGTGACATCACAATGTGGAGGAAGTAGAGAACGAGTCGACTTTTTGTAGCTTGGTTTCAACAAATGCTCTTTTTGCAGTGAGGAGGATGTTTTGTGTTCTGAAACTTACTGCATGTTTTTAGTGTACAATGACCGCTTAAATGTCAAAAGATCATGGAAAATTGTATTCCTTATGTCATGACCCTTTTCATTTACATTCATTTTGTATATGAAGCAATAGGGAACTGAATAAGGGAAATTTTAAGGACTGTTTTGAGAAATTTAGACAAGTTAAATTTAGTTTAATTGCCACTGAGTTTCCTCTCTCTAGTATGTTTCCCTTGCATTCTCTTTGCTGGTATCTTTCTCTTGCTGTACCACTACAGTGCAAAACTCCTGATGCTCCTGCTCTTTCTTCTCCATTGTAATCTTTATTTTCTCTTCTGTCATCAGCTGTGATTCTGTGTCTTTCTGTTGCATCTCCTCTTGTTGTTTCTTTAATGCTTGAGCCCTCTCCTCTTCCTTCATCTTACAGAAGTAAATCAGGTTTTTCTCAGGGTAGGTCACTTTAGCAAGAGGCAGTTTATAAATGTTTTTTGTCTCCGTAGTGATCAAAAGAAAAGTGAGGGCAGAAAGACAGAAGGGCCAGGTGCATGCCGGGAGTCCGAACTGTTAAATGCCATATGAAACATTAAATTATTATTTGAATATGAATATATTTAGAAAACATAATAATACTATAAATTAATAGATTATTGTTATTATTAAATTATTCTAAATTATAATAACTTAATGTTAATATATACTGTAAATATACATTATTTAAATTAAAATGATTACATTGGGAATATTATTTGAGTATCATTGAATTATACCATAATGTCATGTAAAACCAAACAGATATTCTGTTGCTTAAGTCTTGTATATTGTTTGGGTGTAAGATACGTACATTAGACATCACATTTCCAATTGCCGAGCCAAGGTATGCACAGAAGAATGCTAAGGGAAAACAAGAGAGCCACTGAAGTAATTTGCACATAATTGTCTAAAAATACAGGAAATTGTTTTTATATAATGAATTATTGTTTTGAAACCAGGAAGGAGAGGAAATAGCTCATACAGAACATACCACAGGCCACAGCCAGAAGGTGCGTCTGCCATGAGAGAGCATAGAACATCCCACCAATTGCAATGCAAGCCAAAACGCAGTTATAACCCCACAGACCAAAGTAAATGTTCTCAAATGGTGCAGCGAGAGCAAGCCCTGAAATTCACAGTAAATGCTACTTAGTCATCAATCTTAACATTTCTCAATGCTCATATTCGCATACACTTCAGGTAGTCTGGGATCTTACCGGAGACCATACCAACTGCTGATCCAATAGTTGCATGTACACATGTTAAGGGTGAGGAGATAAACAAGGCAATCATGAATATCCCTCCAGTCCAAGGATAGTCACATCCATATACCTGTCCGATACCCACAGGGATTGAGCGGAAGAGCTGTGTGGAAATAAATATAATATAAAAGATAGGTTTTAGGTTGCCTATTGTTCAATATTCAAAGTGGCATTGACCATCACTAGGTTCATGCTAGGTGGCACTGAATGTGATGCAAAAAAAAAAAAAGAAGAAAAGTAGGATATCCTGATAGACTGTGAAGGGGCTGGTTTACCCCTGTCTCTTTGGCCTATTGATGATGAATATATTCACTAACAATTGTTATAATCAAAAGGTAATCAAAGTGTTTTAATCATGTGCATTTATTAAGTTTAAGTAAGAGTTTTATTGTGTTTAAGTTTTAGGTCATTAATTACTGACACAAAAACATTCTTAGCATTTAAAGTATTAGTCTAACAGTATTGTTAGACTAATATCTAGTACAGTATTGTTTGATTGACATGTTTGTTTCAGCTGGATAAGGCCTGTGTCCCGGTGAGGCCTGACTCAACCTTGAGGGAAATGTTGTGTTCTGTCTAATGATGTAATTGCAGGGATTGTTTGTAGTTTTGAGAAACATGTGACTAAGTCAGAGGGACTGGATGCCAGTTTATCTAAAGAGAAGACTTACCTCTGACACATTTCTGCTTACCAACTTGACTTAGTGTCTTAAAAATATAATCTTTGAATGATTACATTCACGTAGTTGAACAGAACACCATGTTTGTAAGATTTCTAGAATTATCTGTACTGTTCACCTATCAGATCTATTTACACGTACTTGTAAGAGATGATGCCAATTAATTTGCATATGCCTATAATAACTGTTGTTTCTGTAATCTAAGTTTGTTCAAGGTTAGATCCTCAACTCATTTTCTCTTTCTGTCTTTTGCTTTTGGAATTGCAGAGAACTTTGTCTTCAGTAAACTCCCTCTCAACTGATTTAAATATCAACTTTGACTCCTGGTCTTCATAGTTCATACTTGTCTCTTTACTGGGAATTCCACAGGGACATTTACAGCATTTTCTGAGCAACCTGCTCTATTCATTATGTGACCTCAATATAGAACAGTTCATGACTCTCTCTCCCTGTTCTTGGGATTGGTAGCTTTTCAAGCTGCAAATTTAGGAACTCCTGTAACTTCTGTAATCTTGATTTTGGTCAGGTAAACATTTACCTTAACGTAATCCAGCTCAGACCAGGTGATGTTAGGCAAGGATGTGCGTGGCTGGATGAGAACCTGAGGGAAGTGGTGATTGTAGTGGCCTGTAGCCACCATATGTAGGCACACTAGGATGTTAAACGGCAGAGTGAAAACAGGCAGGTCCCACCGACTATTGATGGAAGCCAAGGCACTGGACAATATGGGGCTAGAAAAACAACAAAACATTGCTAATCTTCTGCAGTGGTACTTACTAGTAAGTCCATGCTTGTATAGTACCAGGAAAGTACACATACTGTAAAATAAAGTGCTACCAGCGAGGGTATACGTTTTTTTTATGTGCATTTTGGAGATTTATTTGCATCTTGGTGTTTCCATCCAGCAATTTTTATGAAATATCCCAAAATGACCATAAAAATATGTGGATGAAAACCAAGCTATTAATTTTAGATCAGTGGGTTCTCAATTTGTGGGTCACCTGAAATCATCCATATTCTGCTGAATTATTGACTAGCACCATCCCCCATCAGATATTTTTGCATCACTTCAAATGTGTTTACCTTTCCTTATGGCACTACTAATAGTGCGGCAGATGTGCAATCTCCCCGGGTATACGGGTTCTGGTCCCATGGAAACCAAGAAGTAATGATGTTCACATAAACGATGGTGAGTGGGAAGGTTGCATTTTTCTGTAGGATTACATTTTTACTTCACTGACGGTTAGGTTTAGGGTTTGTGTTTGTGTTTGGGGGTAGAGTTAGTAATAGATGCATTTCTGTTAACTGCATTAGATAATTTTTCGGCAGAAACTGGACGACAACACTTCCAGTTTCAGACACTGGAATGGTTCAAATTTCGGTAAGCACAGCCCAATTTCAGCAGCAGAACTTTCGACCTACTGTCGTGAAACAAATCACTAAATGCAAATAATGCAATGTATCTAAATTTAATTGCATAGACAGGATTGCAGAAATTGGTAGACTTTTCACATTTTTGTTCTTGAAATAAACATTTGAATGCCTTGGAGAGTTTTATATCCTTTACAATTTGTCTATTTTGCAGTTCTAAACTAATATTTATAGATTAGCCATTTAGTCCTTATATAACAACACGAAAAGTACATTCTTTGCATTTTTTAAGAAAGTACACTGAAGTAGGCGCTTTTATTTTTTTATTTTTTTTTTACGTATTTCTGTTACAAAACATGGCCATGCAGAGCAATCATATGACATTCTTTTACTTGAGGATTCAACGTTTATCTGATTTTGAAGAATCTGAATTCTTACAATTTTTTATCCTTTTTTTTTTTTTTTTCAGTACACATACTGCACAGATACAAAGATATAAATAATCTGCAAATGAGGTAACAACAAAGATAACCTATTAGACTCACCATGCCATTGACATAAATATGTTGGGAAGAAGAAGCCACCAATACCAATCTCCTGCATTGGAGAAAACTGCCATCAGAAGACCAACCAAGATTCCATTATATCCATACAGGCCGGCTGCGATTGCACCTCTGAGGACAATATAATAAACTGAGACTTTGCTCCAACATTTAGAACAGCACAATGCATTATATATCACCACATAAATACCTGTTTTGACAGAGGATGAGGGCAGAGATTGTAGCAAACAATGTGCCAACAAAACCATTTAGTGCCCACCATCTGTTCTGGAGGATCAGTCCAGCAAAGATGATCAGTCCACTGAGAGGGTTATTCACAAACATCACCTGAGCTGCCCCACGCAGCACCCAGTCCAAAATCTGCAGCAAGATAAACTGCCCTGTATGGAGTAAAGTGTGATGTAGGAGAATTATTTAAAAAAAAAAAAATTTAAAAAACAAAAGGGAAAAAATACATAATATAAATCAAGACTTTTCTGTAATTCCAAATGACAGAAGCCTAATTGTATAACACTGTTACTCATTTGCAAAACTGTATAATTTTTGCTTGCTAGGTATCTACAGGTATTGCGAAAATATATCTGTCTGAAAATTAATAGATCGAGCCGTTAGATCATGAATGTATAAACTAAATAAACAGATATGTTTAGAAATGTGTTTGAGCCTTTGTCTTAGTAAGAATGCATTGTTTTAATTTGGGTGTGGATCATATTTTTAGCTTCTTAGGAAGTATGTGCACTAAAACACAAACAAACAAAACAGCAGTGCACATTAACTAAAACAAAATGCACATCTAACAGATTTCTCTTTGAGTAACTAGAATAGTTGCATTTTAGAACAACTGAACAATGCAGTGTTTTATAATAAGACAGCTGTGAAGTCTGTCATGTCACCTGATCATTGTGGTGAAGGAAACTGAACATTTTAGTTGGCTTTGAACCAGGCTTAACTCTACTCATTTAGGGAGGTAACACTCCTACTTATTATTCACTGCAAATAAGCAGTTTTTTCTTCAAGATCTAAATTTGGATCCTCACTAAGGACTAATGGTTAACATTGTACCTTTCATCCATTCACCAAACACAGCCATGTCTCCAGCAATGTAAGAGACCCACTGGATGAGTTTTGCTTTAACCTTCTGATGTGCAGGTGGCCTCTCGGATCGCTGCTGCTCATTTTTCTCTAGGTACTGCTGTTTCTTTTGCTCTGTTTTTTCAGTGACTGGATTCTCCATGAGTGGTTGCAGCTCCTGAACAATTTCATAGAGAATGTCATTGATTAATTTGTGGCACTGATCAAAAACATTAAAGTTTGTGAAACAATTTTAGGATTGATATTATTTGGAGTGGGCTAAAATCTTGTTTATGTTCCTCTGGTTTGAGTATGATTTCCCATTTCCATGAAAATATCACACCTTTGTATGTTGAGTGTTTGAATGTTCACAAGAAGAGGTTTTGAAGAGAAGTGGGATATTCAGCTGGACAGCCTTCAAAATAAAATTGATAAATATTGTTTATTATTTAATTCTTTATTAAGCTGTTAACCCTAAAAAAAAAGCTTTTGTATCCTGAGGGATACAAACATTTAAGAGACTGAGGATAGGAGCTATGGTCTGTCAAATTTTTGTGAAAAATATTTTAAAGGAGGTCCCTGCAAATACTGAGGACATGTGAATTCAAAATCTTTATCTAAAAGTAAAAAGACAGCATTTCCTATCTTTTCAGTGTTGTTTTCTTGGTTTCTACAAGCTATAAAATTGAAAATAAAAGCAATATTTTAGAAGAAAAAAAAAACAGAAATGTATAATGTGTTGAAAAATAGCAATTAATTAATTTTCAGAGGTACCTTATATGCTTGCACTTTTAGGTTTAAAGAAGTTTGAAATACCATCATACTAAATTAGACAGATGATTGTTATTTTGTGAGAAAGAAATAGAGATCTACCTTAGTACTTTGTGTTCCAGGCATAAATGGGATCAGTTTTAGTGGCAATATGCTCCATAAACCAGCAACCATGAAGTAACACAAAGCCAGTCTCTAGAAAGTTCTTATCGTGCTGTACTGCATGCAGTGCTCCTCCTCTACTCGCGCAGCACTGATGCAAATGTATGACAGAGTTTTCTCTCATTCTCTCTGCATTCCTTGAAGTTCAGTCCTTTTTGATAGAGTTGCTTAAGCAGGTTTCTGTCTCTGATTTAGCTGCTATTTAGATCTGATTAGCTGTTAAAAGCCATAAAAATTCCACATACTGACTTCTAGTTCACACAAAGTCCTGAAATTTCCACTGTGTTGGAAATCAATAACTGTTAAAAATTCATTTTCACATGCAATCACTAAATAACTTCAAAAAACAAACAAAAAAATTGTCTAAAAAATAAACAAATAAAAATAAGCAGATTGTATAGAACAAGCATGGTTTAACTCAGATCACAGTTTGCTAATTAGCTGAGTTGTGAAGAAAACAAAACAAAAGAACCACTGTTGTCCTGACCATTTGTAACTGTACTGTTCATAAGTGCATTTGTGAGAAGTAACTGTGTCATTCAGGAGAACTGCAGACCAATGTATAAACTGTCTTCATATTTGAGTTGAACTTCTGTTTCCAGCTTTCAGCAAAGGCCAGTGTTTTAATCACTAATAGTGCTTTTTATTAGGATTAAACATGGAGGGGTGTGTGTTCTCTAAACCTCACCTATGGAATCAGAATCAGAATCAGCTTTATTGCCAAGTATACTTACACATACAAGGAATTTGTCTTGGTGACAGGAGCTTCCAGTGTACAACCATACAAAAACAATACAAAAACAGCAGCAAGACATAGATCATAATAAAAAAATATAAACAAATTATACACATACATACACACATACACATGGGTAGTGCAAATCTAATACAATCTGTTATGTACAGTGCATATTTGTGGGAGATGCCACTGATTTGGGGTTATTGGGGGTTAGGTGTGCCGACATGGCATGTTCATGCGCGGCTTGCGGACCGGTCAAGGACAATGGTAATTTCATGAATTACTTATAATAAATTATCCCCAACATGGAGACAGGATCGGGATCTAACAGCAAATGATAATGTGTACTTTTCTTCACTTCAGACAGGTGAGCTGTTACACACAAATTCAGTTTATAAGCTGCAGTCAAATCATTTGTTACAAAGCAGCCATCCTCAGATTCAGTCTTGAGCTCAATCACAGCTGTTTTGGGATATTCTTTTACTGTTCGTAATAGTCTGATCCGCTTAGGCTACTTAAGTCTACTAAAGTGCGTATGGGTGCGTTCCCATAACTACATATACATGGCCTCTCTGATCATTAAAGTATCAAAATATAGCAACAAGTAGACAATGAAAACACATTTTATTGTATAGTAAGTTGCTGTAGTTGGAAAAGTTATTACACATGGACAGAATTTCCAGTGTTTTTTGTCAGCAACACAGACAGCAGATTTGGTGTCATTATTAATTATTTATTTGGGGTATTGTGTTATGGGACTTTCTGGGTGAACATTCTCCCCTCACCTGCATCAGCATCTATTCTCCTGGACTATTTAAAGGGTCGTTCACCTCTGGCCACTGTCTTTTTTAACCCATTCATGTCCATAACAGAAACATCTTTGCTCACAAATTTAGATATGCTTGTAAGATACACAGATATGTAATAAAAGACAATGAAAAACAAGCATGTGAATGCAACAAAGAATAATGTGTGCTATTATAATATTTACAGGGTGGCACATAGTATGTTATACAAATTTGTTACTCCAGCATGCGACATGCTTCATATCAGAACAATCATAATGATTGTGATCCATCACCAAACAATTAACACACACACACACAAAATACAGAATAGACCAAAATAATGTATGTCTGCCTTGGTGAAATATTTCATGTCTGATTGTCAATGTGGTTGGATGTGCATGATTATAAAGTGGTGAGATATCACGTACAAAGCACAGACACAAGTGGAGATTGGTTTGACAATAGTGAGCCCCTTCTCCTGTGATTACTGCATTGTGGGAAACATACTGCAGGAGATGGCCAAATTGCAGCAACCAGACTGTCGTGAGGATATTTAGCCGTATCCAGGAGTTGTAGAAACACTTCAGAAACTCATTAGAATTATTATTCACTAGTACAGCAGATGCTTATTGACATGAGCAAACGTCAGCAAATGGGTGCTGGTTTACATGCATAGTAAAACAAACCTGTACACATCGAAAGTTATAGTATTTTACAGTAAAATATAAGAAGGTAATAAGACAAAAAGTTATGATAAATGGACAGTGAATGTATATAAAAACATTAAAAGAAGATAGTCACAATTAAAACCATTAAGTAATATTTTGGAAAATTTGTACTGAGATCTCTTAATACAGTGGGAATCATGTATATTATGGATTATGCAAAAGAAAAGGTTGAAAGTCTTTGTTGAGTTTAAACCAGTGATTAAAAAACCTCAATTGATGTTTCTGTCATCAGATCCAGAGAGATTATATTAAAGAGTTAGAGTACATTATCGGGGGACGCCATGCGAGAAGCAGACGTGTGAGACACGAGCTCTGCGATCTTTGCTAGTTTTTTATTATTTTCATGTTATAATCTGGTTAGATTCGATACATCCAATTACATACTTGCTCTTTGAGGTAAATATGGCAAAGAAGTCAAAATTCTCAGACTCTGGAGACATTAAAAGACACTTACGTGTTCAAGCTGAGGCCTCTGACAGGACTGCAGACCGGAGACACGATTTGGGAAGCACATCGGGAGAAAATATTCAGCGTCAGTTGTCCAACATGTCGGTGATGCTGACGAAGGTTCTTGCTGACTTGGAGGATCTCGCTATAATACGTTGATCGATTATGGCGATGGAAACAAAATTCTCTGAGTTGTTTACAAGAGTGACAGAAGTTGAAAAACAAATCGATTATATTGAGTCATCAGAAAGGGAATTAACCGCTAATCTGCCTGCGTCCAAAACAGATTTAGATTTAGGAAAAACTGGAATATTTTGAAAATATGAGCCGAAGGAATAACATACGAATTGTTGGAATTCCTGAGCATGAAGAGGGCAGAGATATGGTGAAATTCCTGAACGAGCTCTTCCCGAGTCTGCTCGACATAACAGGCCAGAAGCTGGAAATTGAGCGAGCTCACAGAGTCCCAGCTCACAGATCTGCTGAGGGAGATAGGCCTCGATGCATTCTGGCCAAATTTCTGAGATCATCCAATAAAGATCTCGTGTTGCGCCAGGCGAGGAGCAAAGGGAAAATATCTTTTATAAAGTTGACGGGCTGAGTAAGTTATGGTTTATTTTTATTTTTTATTTTTTTTGCGGCCTCCGAGTTAGTTTGGTTCTTGATCATCCGAGGAACCGGGATGCCGGCTTTGTTTTTCGTGCTGGCTCCGCCTATCGGCTGGAGCTTGTTCTGTTGAATATCACTCCTTTGGAAAGCTGTGGATAAATCAGTTTGTTCTTTGTGCTTATTCCTCCTGCTGCTGGAGTCTGTTTTGTTGAGTATTTTTGCGGGACATTGGAATGATTATATCATCCGCTGAACTCATAACAGCCAGTTCACTGAACAATTGTTTGTCTGTCCGAGAAAACTGAACGGCTTTATATCAGCTGGAGTTTATTTTGTGGAGGAACACACCTTCGAGACAGTTCTGTGAATGAATTTCTGCCTGTTGGCTGGGGTCTGTTTTACAAAGTATTTTCTGTTATGTAATTTTGCCTTACAAAATTTGAGCAGAAGCACCGGACTTGAGCAATCCGATGGCAAAGTTGTCGCTGGGGCTCTTGTAGGCGTACATGGACCTTTTGAGTTTAGAGGGATTGTCGCCGGTTGGCGCTGTCGTGCGCGGAGTTAACGCGCACATTTTTCTTTTTTCTGTTTGTTTTGTTCAGGGGGATGTTTGGGGTTTGATTGTTGCATTAATGGGGAATGTGGTCTGTACAATCTTGTTTTTGACACACAATTTATTTATTTTTATTATATCAAAATGTCAAATGTTAATATGAGTGTACTATCTCTCTCCACATGGAATGTAATTGGGTTGGGGCACCCCATAAAAAGAAGGAAGGTTATTTCTTTTCTTAAACGTAAGAAATATGATATAGTGTTTCTTCAAGAAACACATCTCTCCTCGCAGGAAGCTGAAAAATTTGGGAAGATATGGGTTGGACATGTTTTCTTTAGTGCTGGCTCAAGTAAAAGCAAGGGAGTCATTATATTGATTAATAAACATCTACAATTCAAATGTCTCAAACAGATTAAAGATAAATTAGGGAGAGTCATTATTGTTTTAGCAGAAATTCAGGGGCAAAGGTTGATTTTGGCTAATATTTATGTGCCTAACGCTGATGATCAGGGCTTTTTTATAGATCTTGAAGGGATGTTGCAAACCGCTGGCACCCCTCATGATATAATATTGGGAGGAGACTTTAATCTTTTGATGGACTCAGTCCTTGATCATAGTGAAGCAAAAGTGTGCAAGCCCCCTAGAGCAACACTGATGCTTCACAGGATGTGTAAAATCTTGGTCTTGCGGATATTTGGCGACTTTTGAACCCATCTGGTAGGGACTATACATTTTTTTCATCAGTCCATAAGATTTATTCTAGAATAGATTTATTTTTGATATCTAAGTCCCTCATTTCATCTGTTATTGATTGCTCAATTGGAAACATTTTAGTCTCAGATCACACCCTGGTGAGTTTAGAGGTGTTGCCATATACAGAGAAAAAGAAATCATATAGTTGCCGCTTTAATGTATCCCTGTTGCAAAATCCTGAATTCCAACAAATGTTAAAGACTGAAATCATTGTTTATGTGGAGACCAACTGGTCCTCAGTATCCTCTGTGGGCGTGGCTTGGGAGGCACTTAAGGCGGTTCTTAGGGGTCGGATCATACAATATGCCTCATTCACCAAAAAATCCAAAGCACGAGAACTCGTGGAGTTGGAAGGGAATATTAAAAGTGCAGAGGCAGAGCTGAAGCGCCAAATGTCATCTGATGCCCTCAGAGAATTGACTAGATTGAAATACAGGTATAATACTATTTTGTCGCGGAAGATGGAGTTTTGGTTATTCAGGGCAAGACAGTCATACTTTGAGTTGGGGGACAAAGCAGGGAAGCTTTTGGCTAGATATATAAAGCAGAGAGAGTTTTTTCTAAGATTCCCTCAGTGAAATCTGCTGGTGGTGAAATATTTACCTCAGCCATTGATATTAATAATGCTTTTAAAGAATTCTATATTGATCTTTATAGTTCCACGTCTTCGTCTAATGATGAAGATATTAGAAATTTTGTGGAACCATTAGATCTTCCTAAACTGACGACTGAGCAAAGAAATTGTCTTGATTCTGAGATAACCTTGGAGGTTATCAGATGGTTTTGCCGCAGAATTTTTTAGATCCTATGCTACAGAATTGGCTCCACTTTTGTTAGAAGTTTATACGGAGTCATTAAAGAATGGAAAACTTCCTCCAACCATGACACAAGCCCAGATCAATCTGATTCTTAAAAATGACAAAGATCCAAGCGAGTGTAAAAGTTACTGTCCAATTTCCCTGATCCAGTAAGATGTACAAATTTTGTCAAAAATTTTGGCTAATCGAGTAAGTAAAGTTATGACTTCACTTATACATTTAGATCAGGTGGGGTTTATTCTTCTGATAACATTAGGCGTCTCGTCAATATCATGTGGTCAGTGGCGAATGATCAATCTCCGGTCGCTGCCATCTCACTTGATGCCGAAAAGCCGTTTGACATGGTAGAATGGGATTATCTTTTTAAGGTTTTGGAAATATACGGGTTCGGGAGTACGGTTATTGGATGGATTAAGTTACTTTATAGACACCCAGTAGCGGCGGTACAAACAAATGGACTAATTTCAGATTATTTTACTTTGGATAGGGGCACCCGGCAGGGTTGCCCTCTTTCCCCATTATTGTTCTGTCTTGCCCTGGAACCATTAGCAGCCGTGATAAGAAGGGAAGATTTTCCAGGAGTGGTGACGGGAGGTATGGCGCATAAACTCTTGCTTTACGCAGATATTCTATTATTTGTCTCTGACCCCAGTAGATCTATGCCTTGCCTCCACAGAATTATTAATTCCTTTTCTAAGTTTTCAGGATATAGAGTCAATTGATCTAAATCTGAAGCTTTGGCTCTGACAGCGTACTGCCCAGTAATGGCTTTCCAGCCGGGCGCTTTCCAGTGACCCAAACAGGGCATTAAGTATTTGGGTATTTTATTTCCAGCAAATTTGTGTGATTTAGTTAGAGTGAATTTTGACCCCTTAATAAAACGGTTTTCGAGCGATGTGGGCAGGTGGGCTTCATTACATTTATCTATGATTGGGAAGGTTAATGTTATTAAAATGAATTGTATTCCAAAATTCAATTACTTACTGCAGTCTCTCCCTGTAGATGTCCCCCTCTCTTATTTCAAGCAATTTGAGAGCATAGCGAAGTCTTTCATTTGGAGTGGTAAGCGCCCCAGATTACATTTCAATCAGTTATATAGGCCGATTGACAAAGGTGGGCTAGGCCTACCCAAGATTTTGTTTTATTATTATGCATTCGGTCTCAGACATTTGGCTCATTGGTCGCTTCCACCTGAGAGAGCCCCTCCCTGGTTCTGTATAGAACAGGAAGTTCTTGCCCCTATTTCGCCACTGCAGAGCCTTTCTATCAAATTAATCGGAGAAGCTAAAGTACATCCCGTTATCTCGCACTTGAACTCGGTATGGACTAAAGTGTCCAGACTGTTTAATTCTGACATTTATTTAAATTTTGCCTCGAGCATATGGCTGAACCCCAAACTATGCATCAACAAGTCCCCTTTTTGCTGGTCAGAGTGGATTGGGAGGGGGGTTACTACACTCGGTGACCTGTATGAGAATGGAGTGTTGAGATCCTTTCAAAATTTGGTTCAACTTTTTGGGATTCCTAGATCTCAGTTCTATAAGTATTTACAGCTGCGTCACCTGCTCTGTACTGTTTTTGGGAGTGGTTTACACCCTCCTAAAGCGGCAGATACTCTGGGAGAGGTGATTACTGCTTTTGGAAAAGGTCACGAGGCATCTGTGTATTACTCCCTACTAATTCAGAGTATGGGAGACGGAACTTTAACTTTAACTAATTATGGGAGAAAGATCTAAATTTGGAGAGACAGTGGGCTGGGATTCTAAAAAATGACAAATCTGCATCCAGAGATGCAAGGGTTTGCCTCATGCAATTTAAGATTTTACATAGAGTCTATTGGGCCCCTCTAGACTGCATAGGCTTGGTCTTAAAGATACACCCACCTGCTGGCGATGTCAATTAGAAGATGGAGACACAACCCATGTCTTTTGGGGATGTGTTAAGATGCAGGAATTTTGGATGGGGTAGTGGGTGTTGTATATTGATTCTGTATACGTGTGTTCTGCTATGTATATATTTAATGGTTGAATCAATAACAAATGTTAATAAAAAGAAAAAAAAAAAGAAAAAAAAAGAGTTAGAGTACAAAAATGCAGAAGGCGGTGCCCAGTTGGTCTGATGATGGGCACCGCCCACCGCCCATAACTTGTTTAAATGACTGGCGTCCTGTTGCTCTGACCCCCATTATCAGCAAATGCTTTGAGAGATCTAATCAGAGATTACATCTGCTCTGTGCTGCCTCCCTCTCTTGACCCGCTGCTGTTTGCTTACCGCAACAACCGCTCCATTGATGATGCCATTGCATCTACAATACACACTGCTCTCTCCCACCTGGAAAAAAAGAACACTTATGTGAGAATGCTGTTTGTAGACTACAGCTCAGCATTCAACACCATAGTGCCCTCCAAGCTAGATGAGAAACTCCGGGCTCTGGGCTTAAACAGCTCGCTGTGCAGCTGGATCCTGGACTTCCTGTCAAGCAGATGCCAGGTGGTTAGAATAGGCAGCAGCATCTCCTCCTCACTGACCCTCAACACTGGAGCCCCACAGGGCTGTGTTCTCAGCCCACTACTGTATTCCCTGTACACACATGACTGTGTGGCAACACATAGCTCCAATGCCATCATTAAGTTTGCTGATGACACGACGGTGGTAGGTCTGATCACTGACAATGATGAAACAGCCTACAGAGAGGAGGTGCACACTCTGACACACTGGTGTCAGGAGCACAACCTCTCCCTCAACGTCAGTAAGACAAAGGAGCTTGTGGTGGACTTCAGAAGAAAAGACAGAGAACACAGTCCCATCACCATCAATGGAGCACCGGTGGAGAGAGTCAGCAGCTTCAAGTTCCTGGGTGTCCACATCACTGAGGAACTCACATGGTCCATCCACACTGAAGTCGTTGTGAAGAAGGCTCATCAGCGCCTCTTCTTCCTGAGACGGCTGAGGAAGTTTGGAATGAACCGCCACATCCTCACACGGTTCTACACCTGCACTGTAGAGAGCAGCCTGACTGGCTGCATCTCCGCCTGGTACGGCAATAGCACCGCCCACAACCGCAAAGCACTGCAAAGGGTGGTGCGAACTGCCAGACACATCATCGGAGGTGAGCTTCCCTCCCTCCAGGAAATATATACAAGGCGGTGTGTGAAAAAAGCTCGGAGGATCATCAGAGACTCAAGCCACCCGAGCCATGGGCTGTTCTCACTGCTACCATCAGGCAGGCGGTATCGCAGCATCAGGACCCACACCAGCCGACTCCATGATAGCTTCTTCCCCCAAGCAATCAGACTTCTGAACTCTTGATCTCTCACAATCAATATACATCAGCGCTGCACTTTATTACCTTTACTCTTATATCTCACACTGGACTGTCATAAATTATATTATTATTATATTATATTCTCTCTTAACAACTGACTATCAACCGACAGCCTGAATGTCAATACAGTACAATACTGTACATTCTATATTTACTACTATATATACTTTTTTATATATTTTTATTTTTTATTTTTATTGAATAATGTGTATCTATATAGTGCATATTTTATACTGTACAGTGTATGTTATTATTTGTATATTGTTGAGTGTAATTATGTGTATATCAGATGTTTCAATTGTGTTGTGTTAATTTGATGTTATTGTAAACTGGTATATGTCTCATCACTGTCACGACTGCTATGTTGATCGGAACTGCACCCAAGAATTTCACACACCATTGCACTTGTGTATATGGCTGTGTGACAATAAAGTGATTTGATTTGATTTTGATTTTGATTTTGATTTGATGTGTTGTCATTGTGATCAGTAAGTCTCTGGATCTGAGGGCTCTACAAGAAACATATTTTGGCATATCAACTGGCTAATGGGGGAAAGTGCATGACTTAAAGACAGATATTAAGATCTTAAAATAGGCTATATACTCCGACTAACTGGAAGCCAAAGCAGGAACTTCATATAGAAGTGGTGTGTGCTCTTGTCCTAGTTCCATTTAAAACTGTAGCATCATGATTCTGTACCACTTGAAACTAGCAAGCTTGGAGGAGACCTACTTGAAATTACTGCTAAAAAAATAACAAAACTGGTTAGCCTGAGATGCGCAAAACTGTAAATCACAGTTTTGATAATAGCTTCAATTTAAGTACAGTTTACTGTATTTGAAAAGGATAATCCACCCAGTATCAGTATTGCTTTCCATTGAGTCATGGTCAGTTAATTGAATTAATTTAAAGAGTGAAGTCATCCACTTTTCCTGGTTCCTGTTTTATCCTAACTGTACTCCACATAACAGCAACAAGGCCTAAAGCCTCTCACACCCTGTCATTTTGCACTCTGTAGATAATGTACCTGTAGATGGTGCTGCAGGTTGTGGCCGACCTGCTAGTGTTGTGCTGATCAGGGTCTGAAAAAAACAACAGCATAATAATAATGTCAAGGTTGAAAAAGGAAAGGGCATAGCATTAATGTAGATCCCCTAATATGATCATGATTTAAACACTGAGAAGTAATAGAATTTAAAAGACAAGTAATCACAGTAATATTACACTGCATTTTCACGGCGCATCAGAGAACCGGTGAGTACATTTTAATTTTTTTAATTTATTTTTTCTCTCTCTCTCCTCTCTCTCAAGCTGCCACTCCGCATTGGCCTTTCCCTCTCTTTTTAAGTTTTATTTATATTATCTTAATTTGGTACCGGCACCGTTACAGTGTGTATGTACCATGTTTTTTTGTTATTGTTTCCCTCCCCTTGTCCCCTCCCTCATCCAGGTAGGCAGGGATGACCTGCCGGCAGACGGGGCGAAAGGCAAAAAGTTTGGAATAATGTACAGATTTTGCTCTTATGGAAAGAAATTGGTACTTTTATTCACCAAAGTAGCAATCAACTGATCACAATGTATAGTCAGGACATTAATAACATGAAAAATTACTTCAAAGAGTTCTCATCAAAAAATCCTCCACATGCAGCACTGACAGCTTTGCAGATCCTTGGCATTCTAGCTGTCAGTTTGTCCAGATACTCAGGTGACATTTCACCCCACACTTCCTGTAGCACTTGCCATAGATGTGGCTGTCTTGTCGAGTACTTCTCACGCACCTTACAGTCTAGCTGATCCCAGAAAAGCTCAATGGGGTTAAGATCCATAACACTCTTTTCCAATTATCTGTTGTCCAATGTCTGTGTTTCTTTGTCCACTCTAATCTTTTCTTTTTCTGTTTCAAAAGTGGCTTTTTCTTTACAATTCTTCCCATAAGGCCTGCACCCCTGAGTCTTCTCTTTACTGTTGTACATAAAACTGGTGTTGAGCAGGTAGAATTCAATGAAGCTGTCAGCTGAGGACATGTGAGGCGTCTATTTCTCAAACTAGAGACTCTGATGTACTGATCCTCTTGTTTAGTTGTACATCTGGCCTTCCACATCTCTTTCTGTCCTTGTTAGAGCCAGTTGTCCTTTGTCTTTGAAGACTGTAGTGTACACCTTTGTATGAAATCTTCAGTTTTTTGGCAATTTCAAGCATTGTATAGCCTTCATTCCTCAAAACAATGAATGACTGACTTCTAGAGAAAGCTATTTTTTTTTTTTTTTTTTTTTTTTTGCCATTTTTGACCTAATATTGACTTTAAGACATGCCAGTCTATTGCATACAAACACAAAGACAATGTTAAGCTTCATTTAATGAACCAAATAGCTTTCAACTGTGTTTGATATTATGGCAAGTGATTTTCTAGTACCAAATTAGCAATTTAGCATGAATACTCAAGGATAAGGTGTTGGAGTGATGGCTGCTGGAAATGGGGCATGTCTAGATTTGATAAAAAATGACTTTTTTCAAATAGTGTTGGTGCTGTTTTTTACATCAGTAATGTCCTGACTATACTTTGTGATCAGTTGAATGCCACTTTTTTGAATTAAAGTACCAGTTTCCTTCCGAAACAGCAAAATCTGTACATTATTCCAAACTTTTGGCCGCCAGTGTAATTTCCTGCATTCTGGTGAATTTTTAATGCATGTGAATCACAATGTAATCTATGAACAGCAATTTGACATTTAGGACAAATAGTTTCTTGGAAAAAAAGTAGCTCTCCTCAAATTAGTTGTGGTGATGAAGATGTTTGTAATATTGTGTACAAGCATGTTGGAATCATATACTGTAAATAATAGCAATAAAAGTTCTGAAATAATACTAAGAATTAACAGTAAATTATTTTTAATATGATCATATTGTATTATAGGTACGATACAATCAAAATACTACTGTTCATATTTTATCATAATTGCTTGCAAGTCCCCTACAGTGAGTTCTTAAAATTAATGTAGCACAGACATTGTTCTGTCATCATCACTGAGAATGTTGCATTGATAATGCATTGAAAGTAACTGATCCAATGGAATAAGTCTGCTTGAGAGCAAACAATGTATTCTAATAGGCTATTGTGTACCAAAAATTTAGTTAAACAAACATCTTTTCTTTCTTACCACCAATTCACTTTTAAGACATTGTGAACCATTTGTAAAATCAGTAGGATAGTCCCTTCTTGTGAGCAAAGATGTTTCTGTTATGGACATGAATGTGTTAAAAAATTCAGTGGCCAGAGGTGAACGACCCTTTAAATAGTCCAGGAGAATAGATGCTGATGCAGGTGAAAACACTGAAAATTCTGTCCATGTGTAATAACTTTTCTAACTACAGCAACTTACTATACAATAAAATGTGTTTTCATTGTCTACTTGTTGCTATATTTTGATACTTTAATGATCAGAGAGGCCATGTATATGTAGTTATGGGAACGCACCCATACGCACTTTAGTAGACTTAAGTAGCCTAAGCGGATCAGACTATTACGAACAGTAAAAGAATATCCCAAAACAGCTGTGATTGAGCTCAAGACTGAATCTGAGGATGGCTGCTTTGTAACAAATGATTTGACTGCAGCTTATAAACTGAATTTGTGTGTAACAGCTCACCTGTCTGAAGTGAAGAAAAGTACACATTATCATTTGCTGTTAGATCCCGATCCTGTCTCCATGTTGGGGATAATTTATTATAAGTAATTCATGAAATTACCATTGTCCTTGTCCGGTCCGCAACGAAAGCCGCGCATGAACATGCCATGTCGGTGCACCTAACCCCCAATATCCCTACCACAAACAGCGGCAGCGTCCGAGGAAAGTCAGTGGCATCTCCCACAAATACCGGAAGCTCATTGACAGCAGCCACAAACAGCGGCAGCTGGCGTAGACGGCCAGTGGCATCTGCTACGAGCCGCGGCAGTGCCACAAACAGCGGCAGCTGCCGTAGAAGATCAGTGGCATCTACTACAAGCTGCGGCAGCTGCCACAAACCGCGGTAGCTGCCGTAGAAGGTTAGTGGCATCTGCTACAAGCCGTGGCAGCTGCCGTAGAAGAGCAGTGGCATCTGCTTCAAGCTGCGGCAGCTGCCACAAACCGCGGTAGCTGCCGTAGAAGGTTAGTGGCATCTGCTACAAGCCGTGGCAGCTGCCGTAGAAGGTCTGTGGCATCTGTTACAAGCTGCGGCAGCTGCCACAAACGACGGTAGCTGCCGTAGAAGGTCAGTGGCATCTGCTACAAGCCGCGGCAGCTGCCATAGAAGTTCAGAGGCAGCTGCCACAAACCGCGGCAGTTGCCTTAAAAAGTCAGCGGCAGCTGAGCTTGCCACCGGAAGTGCCGCTACTAGCTGCCACGATTTGAGCTTGCTGTCTCTCAGTCTTCGAGTAAGACGAATGCCAGCGGGATGAAGTCTACTTCCTCATAGTCGCTGCCTGTGAAAACAGAAAGAATGTGTGAGTGAGGTCACAAACAAGCACGTTCACATTTATCAGCGAGCTCACGATACATTTCCTCACCAACTTCTCATCCAACTGTTTCTCTTGCTGGCTTTTATCCCTGTGTCTCCCTCGTTGATTAATAGGCATCAGGTCTAATTGTCGTGGCCAGGGGTGGCACTGGTTGAATCTTGGGCGCCTTGCCACAAAGGGTATCTACCTGGTTTCCTTACAGTTGGCTGTGTTGAAAAACTGATTCAGCTCAAACAAGCATGTGATTTGACTTCATTCTATCTTTGCCATAAAGTAAGAGTGTCATGGAACTCAAATATTCCTACAAGCAAGTAAGCAGCTTTGTTTGAATTTTGCCTCAATTTTTGAATGTTGTTTATTGATCACAGAACAGATGTTATGTTATGCAAATGTACAAAATGCTGTAGCCTTTCATTAACTCTTTCATTAATACATGTTTATATTTTACCCACCAGCACAAGAGAGCGCTTGAGAGTAATTTACATTTACATACTACTAGTTGTACCCTATGCTGTAAGGGAATCCTCTTGTGTTCAGCTGTCTTTGTCTTCTTTTTGATACAGAAAATAAATATATTGATTCTCTCATATCATTCATCCATGGCTTCTACTATAATAAAAAATAAAATAAAAACATGGTATGTTTGGTATTGTCATTTTTTGGCATAATAATTTAAAACAAAATATAACAATCGTGTATGGGTCATTTCCATTTCAGTGGCTTCATAAGTGGCTAAATAATGTAACAAAGCTATATCCATATACTGTAGATGGGGACACTCAAAAAAATATTCAAGCCCATTTTTAGATTTCAATTTCAGAACAAAATTCCTTCAAATTGAATTGTGTAATCTTTAACAAAATTAAATATAAAACTTAAAATACTTATTTTATTTTATTAAAGATTGCTCAATTAAATGTAATGGAATTTTTTATGAAATTGAAATGCGTAAATCGTATTTTTTTTTTATTTTTTTTTAATGCATGTATGCCCACTGACAGAGGTACTAGCTTAAAACTTTTTGAAAAAAATAAAATAAAAATAATAATTAGAATAAGATAATTAGAATCATTAACCATTAAATAGAATACAATGGACATTGGGTCTATACAGTAGCAACATTCAGATAATTATACTTGTGGATTTTTTAAAAGTTATTTTTTGAAAATCTTAAATAAAATTCAGGTTGTTGTGTTTTAAGAAAAATATAATCAGTACTAAATATTTGTAGAGTAATTGCTGTAATTACACTATTGATTTTAAATTTTATTGTTAGGAGTTAAGACTAGGTAATTATAACTGTAACAAGAAAAACAGTTAAAATCGTTTAAAATTTCACAAACATAGCAAACAAAGAAACTACCACAGCAAGCAGTGATTATGCGGTCAAGCATGTATACTTACTACAAGGACAATCCCCTAGAGATAAATGAGGTTATGTAATTTTCTCATGGGTACAAAGCTGAGGCTCTTGGATCAACCTCTCTGACATTCAAACCTGCAACCTTTTTTTGATCACTGACCAGCTTAGGTTTTTTTTTTTTTTTTTTTTAAATCACACCCACAACTTTTGTTTCTAAAGAGACACCAAGATAAATTTCAAAACATAAGTGTTGCTAAGAGAGACTGTGAATGGTTTCAAGAACAAAATATAAATTTACATTCACATGTATTAATTTAGCAGACACTTTATCCAAAGGAACAAATGAAGAAAGCGATTTATCCTTTCAGTACTAGGCAATATTATGTAGACTGCAATACAAAGTTTCAAATTGCTCAGAGAAGAAAGGAAGGTGAGAGACAGCGAACACATTTTTTTATTATTATTTATTTTAAGAAGAAGAAAGAAGATAGTTACAGTGGTGCATTAGTAGGATTGGGTTAATTGCTCACGGAAGAGATGCGTCTTTAGATGTTTCTTGAGAGTTGCTAGAGAATAAGAAGCATTTGATAACTTTTGTCATGGTCTAAAGTTAATCTGTCTCAGTTTCAGTAATGACTGGACAAAATTTGTTGAAGGATTATTACTGAATATTATTAGTTCTGCAGTAGTATTCCACTTTTTGGTATACCTTTATTTTCACTGTCAATGTACCTCTTTGTTTTTTAAATATTCCGTAAGTATAATGTAACATATGATATTATGACTTGTCTTACTAACGTCCTCTTTCAGCTTCCCCTTAAAACTGTCAAAGCATTAAGCTATTTATGTAGTTTAAGGGTGTGTATACAACGGCTCAAATTATGTCATATATTTCTGCCTTGTGTCACAGGCCACCGTGCTTCATTTCAAAGTAAGATTTATGTATATATTTATTTTTCAAAAAGCTACAATTTTTCATGTGACTGATAGTATGACAGCATCCAATTTTACAATCCTTTTGAGTGGCACCACATGACAAAAAACAGAAAACAAGACTGAAAAGTGATGTGGACATACAATTGGGAATGGGTATGAAAAAATTGATGCAGGGTCTAAAAGGGCTAAGGTGAAAAAAGTTGCATAGGCCAAAATTGTTTGTTTCCTTGGATGAATCACAACTGCAGTAAGAATCTACTGCAATGTTGTTCCTTGGGTACCTACAGTACCTGTGGGAATGATTGCCAGTAAAACAGAATCCTCAGATTGCTCAAATTTCAGTGCAGAATTTGGTTGATTTCATGGAAGATTTTGTCTTAGTTTTCTTTTAAAAAGAGAACAGCTCCACCCCAAGGTAGGCTAAATGTAAAAGCTTTTTACAGGGAATTTTGGATCCATTTGTGAACACCAGAGGCCAGGAGAGTTTCACTTTTACTGCTATGATCATGCAACGCATTTTTGTGTTTTCATGTCAAATTAAGCCATACCAAGGGAGGAATACAGCCTTGTGCCTGCAAGCATGTTGATATTAAGTAGAACAGCTCTCTTACTCATGATTTTGTTTAAATGTCATAAAAAGTTTAAATAAATAAATAAACCTCCTATTTGAAAAACATTAAGATCCATTGCAATTTATTTTTTGTGAGGGCATTGCTTCTTCAAAGCTGATAGGTTTCTTGTATTTATTCTTGACTACAGATGGTCCTGATTAAAGCCTATTAATGAATTATTTTCAAAAGTATGCCTATTTAATGAGTTATATATATTTTTGCCTGTAGTCTCAGAGTCTCATGCCAGTGATGCCTCAGAAGAAAAGTACTATAAGACCATTCATCTCTCCATCTGTGTTTTTTAATGCAGCCAGAGTCAATTGAACTTGATACATCATGACACGCCATAACAGGAATTCAAGTTTTCATTTTTTAAGAGAAAGTTTGGCAGGCAACTTGATGAGCTTTCCATATGGAAGTTCAGCTTTGAGAGCATTTGAAATGCAACATATTCAGTCCAGACAATTACAGTTTGCAAACAATAGGTGACTGTGGTTAATTCATAATTAACAGACTTGCTCATCTGTGTTTTTGAGCATGCACTGGTCTTATTAACCAATCAAATATTTCTCAAGTGTGACTCATGCTGAAAATCAATTAATCAAAGAAAATGTCAGACTCCAGATTGTCTGTGCACAAAATCTTCAAAGATACTGTAACTCAATTGAAAACATGTGTGGGGTAAACTACACTGCCTAATTTCTAACAGAATACGTATGCATCATGAAATAAAGAAAACATGCATTTCTTCCAATAATATACACTTTTGTCATGTCTGCAAAATGGAAGAGCACATCAAAATGTGAATTCCTCCAGTTGGTGTGACAGATTGCTACAGTGCAGAACGTTAGTCAACCTGTGCGGACACTTGCAGTATGAATTGCCCAAAATTGCATACAGGAAAGTTGAGCTGCCAGTATTGGAGAATGAATAACCCTGACTGGGCAGGTTTTATTTGCATGGGCAAATTTCTGCCTTTGCATTAAAATTCAGAGTGGTAACAATTCCATCAATAGTTTCATGACCAACCAAGTCAATAACACACAACATTACCCATGCAGTGCAGCACACAGAATGAGGCAAAAATGGAACAAACCTGAGGGAACAATTCTGATGGATCGTGATGTACACATTTTCAAAGAACCTGTTAGATGTTTTACATGTAAAACAAGCAGGATTTATGTAAAGTGATTCTTTGACTATAAAGCACATTAATTAAAAGTCTAAATTGGGAGCCTTAGAAAATCATGCTAGATTTAGTGATGGGAATGCTTTAAACTGAGACTAGAATGGATAAGTTCTTTAAGGTCAAGTCCTGAAGATTACATAAACCACAGGTGGCAGTTCCCAAAAGATTACAATTTTTGCAACCTAGGCTGAATATTTATGTTGTTTGGATAAACACCTGTGGCTCTTCAGCCCCGATCAACACCCATTCTAAAATCCAGTAAATGTATCATCTTCGATGAATCTGTCAGGTCATTCGCCAGTGTCAAGGGCGAGTTGAAAGACATCTACTTGCCCACATTCCATATACAATAGGTTGGCTATATATGGCCAACTGCCTCACTCACACTAGGATGCAGACAGCCAAAGGAGCAGAAGTGGTTTCCAGATGTTGACACAGACAGGCAGTAATTGGAGTTTGTGATGGCTTCCAGCTGCTATGGAACATAGCCAGTGAATTCTCAAAAGGGAGTGAATGTTCTGTGCCATAACTCACACAGCAAGGTTTACAATAATAATAATAACATACTTTGCCATCTTGTGGGGAAAAGATGACATAGTGAAAGCAATATTTTGTATTTTTTTTGTTGTATTTTGTTTTATTATATGAAGCTTTATTGATAATTTACTACTATCCCAAGCAGGGACTAAAAACTAAATGTTTTTTCATTTCGGTTCGTTCTGAGCAAAAACAGAATTTTTTCGTTCTGGTTCAGAGGTTCTGCAGTCTCCTTTCCAAAAGGTAACCAGTTAAAACAAAATAAAAGAACGGTTAATAACGTTCTTTTTAAAATGACAGTACTCTGCGCTAAGGGTTGGGTGAAATACCATTTGCAGTGTTGCCAGATCTCGCAAGAGAAACAAGCAAACTGATCTGGAAAAACAAACTCAAAATAAGCCACTTGTCTCACCAAAATAAGTGAAAATAAGCAATTATTGTTTTTTCTGTGTGGTGGATTTATCTGCATAAAAATCATAAGCAGTTAATCAACAGTTAAGTATAATTTTATTTACAGATTTGCTTCTCAATCAAAACTGCATCAAATCTGTATTAATGCATCATATCTAACAATAATTCAGTGAAGACTTGGAAACAACTGAGAAATGTCCTTTTTACCTCGAATAATGTTTTCATGGACCTGGATTAGCTGTGCATGTACAGTATATGTAGTAATTATACAGAATTGTTAAAAGGGTCTTCATTCACAGAATGCTTCATCCACAACAGGCAATTACTTTACAAACTAGAAAGAAATGTGTGATGCAGCAGTTTCCTTCAGAATCAAAGCACATTTCATTTTTTCGGGCAACATGAAGTGGTGTAGATCCAAAAATTATTTGTGATAGACGCTTTGGTCTTTGGTTTCATGAAAAAAATTATCGGAATTAAATAAACCGGTTATAACCGGTTACCAGAATTTAAAAATAACGTTTTCACTCTGGAACAATTGAAAATCACTTTGTTCCAGTTTTCGGTTGCGTTCTGCTAAAAATTTCTTTCGTTT
The DNA here is from genome assembly GCF_019703515.2 of Myxocyprinus asiaticus. NCBI lineage: Eukaryota > Metazoa > Chordata > Actinopteri > Cypriniformes > Catostomidae > Myxocyprinus > Myxocyprinus asiaticus. The sequence continues at coordinate 21,670,683 of NC_059347.1, forward strand.
TCGGTTTTCGTACCTTGAACCATATTTAGTCTCTGATCTCATGTAGCATAATTTTTAGGATTTATCAGATTCACATCTTTATTGTACAGTATATTGCATAATAAAAGTGCATGCTGAAATTAACAGCAAATCTTTTCCAAATGCTTCATTTATTTGCTTATTTACAAAAACATCCACTGGTAGGAAAAACACCTACAGACAGTCTCTCCAGTGGTTTCTGAATAGTTTCTAGCATGACATGTCAGACAACATTCCTGATGTTTCCTTGACACAGTGACAATGAAGTGACATGAAGTGAGGCTATTTGTATGTGATCCTCCCAGTGGTCACAATGCCAAGAATTCTCAATATCTACTAGCATTCAAAACACAACCACAAAGCCATATGACAGTTGTGAAGCAGACCTACATGGCAATGGGCAAGATGCATGTTCTTGACAGACATGTGTGTCTTCTGCTGTATCATGAGAGGGTTCCTCAAAGATTGAGGTCTTGTAAGATCATTATTCTATCCAGTTGATGAATGGCATGAAACTTTTGGAACTCTTACTTAGCTCAAACTTTAGCAGTGGGTACAGTTTGTATACTTTCAGTTTGTTAGCATTAAGTCAATTTCTTTGAGATCAAAAAGTTTATTCAGTTTTTGTTGTGTTAATTATTATATCTGTAAATAAATAGCAGTTGAACTGAATAGTTTTGTTCCTGATTTTAATTTTCTAATAAATATTTTTGCACCAAGTTAGAAGGTTTCCTTTATAATTTACAGCATTAGCTGAGAGAGAATTTGTGAGCAAAATGGACATTATAACTACCTAAATTAATCAGATAAAAAAATAAACAATAATAATAATAATATTGAAATCAGAATCAAATCAAGAGCCTGTGAATCAGTTGAATCAAATCAGGAAACCTGTATAAATACCAGGCCCAGCCCTAACTATTATTTATAATGATTATAATAGAAGAATAAACAATTCTTTTGACAAGTAATATAGTTAATTTTTAGTCCGTTTATGATTTCCAAGCAAAATAGCAACTTGGTGGATTAATATTGAATGTGTATTCACAGGTGTGCGATTATCAGCATTTTACAATGGCTTTGAACACGACCTATCCAATCAGAATTTAAAGTGAGAGTAAATTGTTTTAAAACATGTCTTATATACAACAAAGGTAGTGTTACTAAATTTGAACACCTAATGCCAGATATAATGACATACAACATACGATCACCAGATGTGTTTTGAGCTTTGTTTAGTATTTTTCATGTATCTAATTTGCTCACCATAACTTGTAAACCTGAAATTAATAAACACAGTACCATTACATTTTCTACTCTGGCCTACTTTAGAGTGCACTGAAAATGGGGCACTTATGATTAACTCTGTGCCTCTGATTAATCACAAAAATCTGCTTTGTATCCTGACGCTGGCAACTGAGTCTAGTTTGAGTTGCAATGGCAAGAAACCCTTAACACTGACACAGAGCAGATGTTGGCAACATCCCCAGTTTAACTCTAAATGAAATGGCGGCAAAGAGCCAACAACCTGAGCTGCTTTCACTATGAAATTACATGTTTAAAATAGTGTGCTATTGCTGGGGCACAGGGGTGCAGTTTCTCAAGGAGAGGGAAAATGAAACCAGCTGTGATCAGTCAGAACCGGTTTGGGTACATCTGAAAAATCTGATGGGTAGACAGAAGACTCTTTTCATAAACAGTGCCAGTTTTGGATCTTTAGAGTTTTAGCTTTTAGGTTTTGTTTGATTGTTTGTTTGTTTTATTCCACATTTATTTCCTCATGTACTTTTTCCTACTCAAAATTCTAAATGGTGCTACTGGTTCCATCAAATAAAAAAGTTCATGAAAAAAAAAAATGGAGGGTTATATAATGTATTTGCTCAGGACTCTTGAATCCAAAACAATATAGAGAAGAAGAACACACTGCCCTGAAGTGGAAATAAAATCAGCACAACATCACTCTGATGGAACCTAAGCAACATAAACAGAAAACATCTTATTTCATTTCTGACTTCAGCGACATTTCATAATGTTACAGTAATTCACTGGTTCAAATTCAATTAATTCTCAAGAGTTACTAAGGGTCAGTATGCCTGTAGCAATCGCATGTTAAGTGATTAAGTTAAAATCAATGTGTTCCGAATGTCTAGCCACCCAATTCCAGACAAGAGCCACCATGTGGAAAATGTTCATGCATCCCAGATACTAAATAACACTTTATGGTCTCACAATGGTCTCAGTACTGTTAAGACTCCAGTACACTTCGGTTTTCCATGTGTTGCTATGTCTCACTCACAGTGCACGACACAAATTTTGTCATCAGCACAGTACGTGTGAACTGTCAACATGTAGCCCAGCTTTTCTATACACTCGTTTTGATATTTTCTTATTTTTTCAGCATGAAGTGTATGTTGTTTAATTAAGTGAAAGTAATATAAAATGTGTTTATTTTATATGAAAATGAATAGTGTAATTTAGTCATTTAGGGAAATTAGGTCTAATAACCATATAATTCCAAAAGAAATGCATAAGGTTAGAGTTTTTATTTCAGTGAAGTTAGTTTTATTACATTTCTTTAAAAAAAAAACTATAAATAAAATACATTATTACTGTATTCGGTCAAATTTGACCGGGAATACTAAGTTCTTTAACGAAGACTGTGGAAGGGTTAATAAATATGGTGGGCATAAAACTCACTCATGGCTAGCACCTCAAGGGTCCCCAATTAAAGCAGGTAAATAAAAACATCATTTGGAAGAACAAGGGAACCTGTGAGAGACCAGAATGAACTCATGGGAAAATCAACGAAAAGAGATTGATTGTTTTGTCAGCTAAAATTGAGCTATGCTTGTCCAACCTGCCCATACCGCATTCTTTCACTTGCTTCTTTGAACAGATGTGATGTAAAAGGCACCGTGCATCTGATTTTCAGAAAGATTTATGTGGCAATTACATAAAAACACTCCTTATTCTAACCCAAACCCTAAACCTAACCCTGAATGGGAACAGCGTGCTTTCACTTACTTCTATGCGAATGTAGTATCTCGCTAGCCAGAGATTAAAATGGATGTGACTTCTGTACAGTGTTCCTCCTATTCAGTTGTAAACAGTGCTGCTCTTCCGGGTGTGTCGCATGTGCGTCAATTCTGGCGTGAACATGCGATGGAAGTGATGGTTAATAGTTAAAAGTACTTAAATATTGATCTTTTTCACACCAAAAGTGATCTTGTCACTTTAGAAGACATAAATTTAACTGCTGGAGTTGTATGGATGATGTTTATTCTGACTGTCTGCTCTTTTAGGAGCTTCAAAAGTCAGATCACCAACAACTTGCAGTTTAAGGACCTACTGAGCTAAGATATTTTTCTGTTTTTCTTCAAACATGTTCTGCTGAAGAAAGTCATATACACCTGGGATATCATGAGGGTTAGTAAATTATGAGATAATTTTCATTTTTTGATGAACTAACCCTTTAAATGTTCTCCAAAACAGATGAGGTGTTTTTTTTTTAGGGTAAATGCTTTACTGAGTTTTAAATAAACAACCCATGTCGCTACCCTAAACCTTTAGCTTAAATGTAACCGATAGTGTAATTAAAGCAAATGTCAGGTGAAAATGCAATTGCTGAAGCAACCAATCATTTTAATTTCCATTCATTTTCACTTTCAGCTCACGAGTTGACTGGCGTATTTTGCTGCGGGTCCTATGCGTTGCAAGTACAACGCTCTAGCATTTCTAGCAACAGCAGAAGCTAATCATGCTTCAGTAAGCTTGTAAATGTAGGTGGTAATGTAATACAAATGTTAAAAGTCATGCGCTAAAGTAAAAGGTGCTTTGATGTCATAAGATAAATTGTGCGAGGAAAAGAGTGAAAAGTAAATGTTTATGAACTGATAATCTGGCATTTTACACTTGATTTGTGTTAAAGTGAATAAAAGACGTTGTTAATGCGTCTCTAATACTTATTTCACCAGGAAACTGCCATGACACATGTAACGAGCCTCGTAAAACTCATTTTGCAAAAAAAAAGTAGTTATAGTAAAGTGATTCTGTGAGACCAGTTTGGAACAATCGCCAATCGGCACATCAGGGCCGAATATGGTTGGAACATTTTTGAAACTACATACAGATTTCCTGTGTGATCATGCTGCAGAGGCACAAAGAGTTGGATGAGAGAGAACTTAAAAAACAAGAAGTCATGTGACATTGTAGCTAAATATGTCAGCTAACAAGTCTATAGAAATAGTAACTTGGATTGCAAATTAATTATCTTATAAAATTATATTGTAATATTGTTGCAGTGTTCATCTTGTTGCTAGGGAAATTGTTTTCTACATTGCAATGCAATATTTTTCTCAGTGTAAATTTTAAGCTAATCTAAGATTAAAAAAATAATTTCTCAAATTAATATTTAATGTCCATGTATTTATTTATATATTTATTTCTTTGGTAAACAGCCATGTAATAAGTAGGACAATGTATAATGAGCCAGTCATAATCCCTTAAATAATTGAGATCATTTTGAATGACCACTTCACAGTGATCCTAAAAAAAATCATAAGTTTTAAGTGAAGCTGAGAAAGTGAAGTGTTTCCAACACAAAACAGACATGCGACACTACCATAACAGTGTAGTTCTAACGTTTTAAGAGCTGTGCCATAGGAAAAATGTCTCACCTCAGCGTCTGAGGACCTAACCTTTCAGATCCTAACTGTATGTTTGGAAAGAGACCAGGAGAAGGAGATTTGCGTGCCTACTTCAAACCTTGGGTTAGCCTCACTAATTACTAGGAATGAAAGCACCTCTTTATTAAAGAGTAACCTGAGTGCTCTACTGGGAGAGCGTTCCTGTGAGTAACTCACGGGAAGAGCAATCCAAGACTTGGAGTCATCATGGAGCAACAAAAAAAGGAACAGAAAAGAAAATCTCAAGTTTAAGTCACCATTTCTCACAGGAAAAATAGAACAAGGAAAAGGAATGAAAGTATGATTGATGATTCCCTTAGAAACATTTCCCTTATGTAAGTGGAGTGCAAAAGGGATGAGGGATGCACAGAGCATCCACATCAACACAGTCAAGCATGAGTGCAAACATATTGCAAATAAAAATAAATAGCTTCAGTGGTCATTAATCATGGAAGTGAAAATATGGTAAATCACCTGGAAATCTTGTCATTAAAATTTTATAATGATTATTAAACCAGTTCCAGTTTTTAAGTTTTCCCTCCCTTTAGTTTAATGTCAGAATGCCAAAAAAAAAAAAAAAAAAATAAAAAAAATATTTATTTTTGTATATATATATATATATGTATGTATGTATGTATGATATTGATTCAGGATTACATTTTCTGTCCAGGTATTTTGAGAATCACCCGTATACAGTCAATAATCAAAATTGAGGATTGAATTAAAATCTTAGTGTACAACTTAGTCATCAACTAGGACCATATGAAGGGGTGAATATGAAACTATGCTGTAGGCCAAATTTGGCATGTGGACAAGTAGTTTGGAACCCATGCTCAACAATCAGTTGTCCATGAATTCTACCAACAAGTTTTACACAGGTATCAAACACACTAAATCTCTAACTTGGAATCTTCATTCTTTTTCACACAATCATAGAGTTTTGATATGTCTCTATAAATAAGGATTTCCCTAAGGGAAGAGAGGGCATATCATATTCTGACTGTGTTCTGACATGCAAATCAAAAATTCTGAGTGAGTGTGGTAGTTGACAGATTCAGTGTTTTAAAACCCCCATCACGTAGTCCTGAAAACACTAACAGCTTCATTCGCTAACCAAATTGCTGCAAGTCAGGCTGTCACCGTAGCAACTGCAGCTGCTACCCTGCCAGTTGCCAATCAAACAGAATAGCATCCTTTGCATCCTGCAACATATATGCACATTGTCAAGTGTAACCCAAATAGTAAGTGGTGCATTGAGGAATAAAAGTGGATGGAAGTCAAGAGGGAGGGGTGGCTACATTCAAACTGAGGTAATTATAGACAGCTGGAGAGGAAATGATTTAGTGTAGAATATTACTTCTTTCTTCAGGGATTTACAATCAGTTTGACGCAGTGAGACGTTCATATTGTTTGCCGCTGTGTTTTCCCCCAAGCTTTAAAATCTAAAGAAATCCAAAAATATCAAACTGTATTTAATTATTATGCTATTTGAATGATATATATTTGACACCAGCCATTGTTTTAATATATTTTGAACACATAAGCTGTGTCTAGGCTTTAGTTTTAGCAGATACTGTGGGTAATGATACATCCAAGCATGATTACCTGAATACATTTGCATCGTGTGAGGTTTTGGCTGTCAACACAAAAGCAATGATAGGCTATAGATCACAAACAATCAGTTCAAAACTAAACCTGTACTCTAGAATACCTAAAGAAGAAGAAGAAGAAGATCATTGACATGTTATGTATACGTGAACTACACATGCACACACTTTTTTTTTTAATTACTTGGAATGCAATTCTGTCATCAATCCCTCCACCATATTTTGAACACAAAACAAAACTTACAATTTCACCATTGACTTATAATTACATTACATGCTAATACCATTCACTTGTTTATTTATCTTTTTATAGGTAAATATCACGCAATTAACTCCAACATGGCTACGCTGTGAGTGACGCATAGCAATAGTGCTAGAGATCATGCCAACATGATTCTCACAAACAACCCTCATTAACATCTGCACCCCATTATCTCTAATAGCTACACCTCTGTCATCTGTTTTCTATTTCAAATTATGACTTTTCAACAGAAATTACAGTCAAGTACAAATTTTCTGCACTATGCATAGCACTGACTAGATGTTGCAGTGTTGTTGATGTGCACATTCACTAGACTGACTTGAGATTTCATTCAAGCCAAGTGGAGCACTGAAATATTTGGGCAGTTCACCCAGCTGCCATGGCAACAGGAATTTTACAGAGGCATAGGCCTATGGTGAGATGCTTTTCACTTTGCCTTCACCAACCAATGGCTGGGATTTAGGCCAATCCATTTGTCTGTACTATGCAGTGTAGTAGTAATGCAGAGACTGGGACTGCATGAGGTGTGGAGCTTGAGGAGTGGGGATTCCCTCTACTAAACAGCACACTGACACCAATTACAGGGACAGAAGACAACAGCTCACTGTTAAACAGCAATATATCACAACATGTGTGCAAATTTATATTTCAAACTATTTTTCTAGTTTTAAAGATGTGGTTATTGGTCAGATTTTTAATGTGAATTTGCATCTGTTTTGAAGTACAGATTGCATATGCTTATACTGAGGGAATATTTGACTTGTTACATTAAAAAAACAAAAACAACATACATTCATGTCTTTTATGGAACTTCCAGAAAAAAGAAAGAAATCCTGATCAATGCCACACATTTTTCTTTGTAAAAATATCTATTAACACTAAATGAAATAATAAAATACTGCTACTACTAATACTATTATAACAGGATATTTAAATAACATATATAGTTTAATAACTTGATTTCTAGTATAACTAAAATAATATGGTACTACCATTTTGTACTTGCATTGTGTAGTAACAAACTATTATGTTATATAATACCAAACATAGTAAATATGTGATATATTATTCATAGAATAATTATATATAGTTTAGTAACTTTTTGTATAGAATAACATATTCTTATCAAAGCACTGAATGGTAGTTATTTAATGGCAGGCAAAAAAATAAAAAATAAAAATAAACATTAATGAATAAGTGTAAAGGGTTTTGCTGAGATGACAAAAATGTCAGTATATATGCAAAAAGACAAATAAAACAAACTTAAATGAGCTCTCAATAAATTCATTTATTATTTTTTTGCACAATGAATGACATGAACAAGATCAACTGTATTTTAAGTGCTCAATACTGTTCACCAGAGATGGGTTGCACAAAAATGAGCTTTACAGTAAGAAAAAGGAGAAATAAAAAAATAAAACTACAAGATCATGAAAGGCAAACATGGCCAAACACATGCAAGCGTATATGTATGTACATATGTACAGCGTAGTACTTGTATTTATAAACATGTCTGTATACACAGTTACACAAAACATGAATATATACATTCATCCTATGTACAATGTATATGTTTGTGTATATCAGTATTTAATCTTTTCTAAATACGTCCATTATTTGCTGTTTTTAATATCCATACAATTTACAAAATCCTTTGAATTTAAAATCCATTAGAAAAAAAAAAAAACATATCAAACAATGTATAAGATCTTATCCAAAATTGAAATTCAATTCTTCAAAATTTGAAGGCATACAATCAAGGAGGGCATGCAGATACAGAAATCAAATTATCAAAATGGTCATAACACCATATGTATGAATTAAAAATCTGAGAGTGATGAGCATGTGTTGTCCTTGTCAGAAATATTCCTTTTTGATCAACACTTAATTTGTATTATAACTTCATTAATAACAATACAAATTAAAATATGACAATAGTGACGACATTTGAGCAGATAACATTCTCTTGGTGAATGGTAACATTCCTCGACACAAACAGCATGTAATGGAGTCGCTATTGTAAAAGCAAAAACATAAAAAATACACCTTATCTTCACAAGTCACCACATATCAGCTGGTGGAGAAAATATAATGGGTATTTTCAAACCACAGAAGCTAAGCAAATTAAGCTGCCAGGCCTTGTTACCAAAACAAATTTCTTGTTTCTGAAAACTGCTATGGTGTACATTTTACTGTCTTTCGGTGCTTAAAGCACTAATAAAGGTAACATTTTTGGCAATGTTTCCAGGTGATTAGCAAAACCAGTCCAAATGAACGTGTCTTACAAAAATGTCCACTCCAGTACAACTGGCTGAGGCAAATAGCTGCCAGCTTATATTATTTATTTTAGCTTAAATGCACTGCAAGTTATCACAAGGACAGAATGGTTCATAACACCAAATGGCATTTTAAGCCACTATGTGTCCTGCTTTGGACAACTGAGAGTTAAACATATTGACATGATTCTTAGGCATGATTCATGCAGCTTTTCAGCAACCTAGAGATGGCAGACTATATACATGGGACAATTTGTTGAGTTTAACATTCGATTAAGGCTGCACTGCTTAGAGGGTCACTTTTTCCTCCCCTAGACAATGATTAGAACTGCAAAAGAAATGCTAGTTTCAGCACAATTGACAATCAATTGATCAGTACAACTATTCAAATTTAAAATCTCAGTAAGACCACTTCATTGTTTAAATTGGCTTAAAGAAAACAGAAAGCTTACAAAAGAGAAAATGCTAAAAAAAGCCTCAGTGGATTCACAGCAATAACCTGATGCATAGTAAATAAGCATGTATTATTTTCAAAAACCCTTGGCGGGTTTGGTTATACATATATTTTGTGTGTATTTAGGTGTGTAACAGATGGTATCTGGTCACTGAACTGTTACCAAATTCAGATTTGGTAAATACATGTATTTAAATGTATTTATAGTCAGAATGAAGCCTATTACAGTAAGGCAACTGACCTGAAAGATCTAAGCTGTGAAGGTGTATTGAAATAACATCTAACATTAAAACCAGGAGAGTGAACAAGATTATTGTTTATATACATTCTTCACTGATATCTGAAAAGTTCCCTGTACCTAAACATGTTATGGATTTATAGACGAACATAAGGCACATTTCTATATACAGTATATATATATATATATATTCACAAATGAAAAGCTATTCAAATTAGGACCACATTCAAGTTCTATTCCGACTCAACATCTTTTTATGTTTTTATTATTAAATCAGTAAAACTCCTAAAATAGCGCAGGACACATTTTTGATTAGTTTGCAACGTCCTATGTTTGGATGATCACCTAAATAGTCTTCTGTGTACATTCTGGTTTCTATTTTTCCAATCCAAGCAACAGAGTAATCAACAAATAACCACACCACCACACTTAGTATCCATTCATAGTAAAATACACAAGCAGCTAAACTGAAACTGATATTTCCTATGATATACTGCCTACACTGAAGCTTTGGTCATGTGGATATCTAATACTGACAGGTATATAGACATACTATTATTGTTTAGTTAACAAGAGCAGGCACATTCTCAAACAGACTCTGGAGAAGGCAACTTGGTTACTCTGTTGAGCAACCAAGCAAGAACTTGTTTTCCAGTCAGATAATGAAAACATTGTCCAGATGCTCAATTTTACTTAAAGCGAGAAAACCAACATTGTGACACTGTGTAATACTTCAGCCCACCCAAAGCTGTTCTACAAAAGAAAAAAAAGGAAAAGAAGTAAGTGCTTTGTTGGTTTTAAATGCAACCTTAGCATTTTTCATCGAATCTGCTGTGAACTACAGTGTCTTCAGGTTACTGTGATTTATTTCGGTGTCCTGTCTTCAACAACCCTTCAATCTGCAGTGATACCACTTCGTTGAGATTACATTAGTAAATATGTTTCTCCATTTGAACACAAGCTTCCTTATGTCACATCTACTTCTATTTGGTTAAAAAAGAAAACAGAAAACATTATTTCAAATATTATATGGTTTTTGATTTGATATGCTGACAGTATAGGTAGATCTAAAATACTTTCAAATGTTCATAGAATACGTTGCTATATACTGTCAAACTATCAAAACGCCTCTGAAAAGGGTTTCATTTAAAAGTATTGCCATTAGTTCATGCCTGGAACACACCTGAGCACAGGCAAATGTATGGAAGTGTGTGTATGCAAGTTAGCGAGTTACTGTTGACTTTTTTTTTTTTTTTTTTAAATCAACCTTTGCCAGAAGATCTATGCTTTGTGCTTGTGAAGAGAGAAGAAGAAGAAGAAGAAGAAGAAAAAAACAACAAAGGAAAAAGTGCACAGTACTCTAATTTAAGTTCATTTACATGTGCTGGTAGATTATGGCTAAAGCCATAGTTTCAATATCCTCATAGTTATGGGCTTTGGGAGAATAAAAGTTCTGAAACCGAAAGCAGAGCTCTTTAGACTACAACCATGATCCAAATTCTCAGTGAATGCCCATTAAAATGTGCCAGTAGAATCAAAGCAATGAAACGATACAAAGACCCAAGCACAAGGCTAACTCACAGTGCACTGTTAGAACCTCTCTAATGAGAGGCAAGATTAGCTTCTCTCGTGTTCCCTTTACCTTTGTGGTTAGGATGCTCTATTTGAAGCTCTGGCTGAACTTTGTGCCAGTGCTTGCCTCCCTGCGTGGACTATGGGCTGGGTTGGGATCTGGCCATGTATACCACTGACTCAATGGCGTCAGTAATGGAGTCGTGATTGGAGAACTCAAGCTGAGCAGGCACCAGACCGGTGTGAAGATTCCTTTTCCCAGGAAGGTCCACACACTTCTCTAGAACTGGCATCTGCCCCAGCAATCCCTCCTCGAGAGAAAGTGGCTGCTTCCTCGGCCTCCCCCTACGTCTCTTCACTATGTTATTCCCTGTCTTGGCTTGCCTCTGAAGCCTCTTGACTTTCAGAATCTTGTTGACGTGGTCCAGGTTCTTCTTGGTGGTGAGGATCTTGGAAAAGGCACACATTTTTTGCATGTCATACTGAATCTCTTCCACTTCATCACGATTGTGCCTCCTCTTGTAGGAACTGGACTCTGGTGATGAAAGAAAGACAAAATAAGAATGAGAAGCTACAATGGCCACGTACACGCTGCAAAGTTTTGGAAGAGACAACCGCATTCAAATGCGGGAGTGAATGCTCTGAATTATTGTCCTGTGTGTGTGTATACAATACAAGAGTCAATCAATGAAATACAATGAAATCATTACACATTAAACTGATTGGAAAAACTACGGTGGAGAAAGACAGAATTATGTCAAAATTTGCGAAAGAGCAAAGACACCTATCTCTTTTCATGTGATTTGCTTGCACTACACCTGCAGAAGAATCATTAACACATCTAGTCGTCTAAACTATGTGGCCCTATTCACACTTGGTATTAATATGTGTTGTGGGCAATCCATTTGAAATGGGACGACACTAAAGATAGGTGTAAAATGGGTCCAAAATGTTTTGAGATATGTCCACTTCAACCACATTTGGGGGTGGTAGCATGTATGTGACCACACTGGACTCAGAGCGTAAACACTTATCCATTCGAACAGCAGCAAAACAACGCCTTGAGTACTTGTAAATCAAATGCTATGCTAAAACAAGTGTAATGTGTACTCCACTAATATAAATGAGAATTCTGCTTGACACATCAAGTATTAAAACAAGTATTAAAAATGCTGCACTTTTTTGCACTTGATCATCATGCATTAACATGACATAGTGATTGATTTAGCCTATGTCATCATGAAATCAGAGACCCTCCTTTAAAATCAGAATACGAGTGATTAAAAGTGACCTCTCTTAGTCTCATGCCTGTTCACCTGTGATCAGATTGACAAAAACTAACTTTTGTTTGTTTTTAATACCAGGTTTTAATGGGGCCTATGTGTACAGAACTGGATTAAACAGAAGAAGAGTGACAACTGTCTTTAGCTGCAGTGTGCACATGGCCAATGAGACACTGATTGTGAAAAATGTGCAGTCCAATAAACATTTGGACAGAAATTTGTTATAATATAATTGATTTGCACATCATCTGGCTAGTCGAAGCACTGATATTTCTAAAATAAACTCAGGACCCAAGTGAGTCATGACATATCCAACCAGACTGAGAGATATAAACTTTCTTCTTGTGGTAAATGACTTGACAATTCAATATGTCAACACTTTAATTTGTATCAGCACGTTTAAATATTCATGTTACACTAAGGTTGATAACAATCAATACATCCAGATTTGATGAGCTTAAGCAGTTTATCATAATCGCCTGTCAGTCTAACAGAGTGAACTGTTAATAAACTAGCACACGAGAGGAGAGAAGTCTGAAGTAACAACTCACTTAACACTTGACATGTGGATAACTGCATACATGCACATAATCGGGAACATAATTAGGGAACAGAGAAACCTCCCACTTATCAGTCCACCAGTGAATATAGTCAGTGTTCACATCCAAAGTGAATAGATGTGTCTGTAAATGGGAGTAATAAACTATGAGGCCTCAGATACATTTGTGATTAATTTACTGCCTCTACACTTCACGTTGGAGCTTTGGAAGGAAGCCCAGATCAGAGGATATGCTGGGTTTCTGGCAGCCTTGTTTGAAATGAGTTCAGACAGCCTAAACCTGCCTAAAATGTGTGTTCCACATCTAAGATCTCTCCTGCACTCTCATAATATGTCTCGGGAGGTGTCTCTTTTTCTCTTTTTTCTTGTTGATTGCCACTCCACTTGTAGGTTTCAGTGAAAACAAACAACAGCTGTAATTTGAGGAAGATTTTTAGAGCTGGACAGAGATCTGGGGGATAATATGTATTTACAAGTTTCTCTTATGAGTTTACAAAGAGTGCACCTGTGCAAAACTCGAAAACAGGATATGCTCCATGATTGAGCGACACAAATGAATCCTTTAAAGGATAGTTCACTCAAACATTTTTAATTCTGTTATCATTTACTCACCCTCATGTTGTTCCAACCCCATATGAATATTAAGCAATGCTATGTTAGTCTCAGTCACCTTGTACTTTCATTGCATCTTTTTTTCCATACTATGACAATAAATGGTGACTGAGGCTGCCATTCTGCCTAACATCTCCTTTTGTGTATCACAGAAGAAAGTCATATGGGTTTGGAACAAAATAAGGATGAGTAAATGATGACAGAATTTTCATTTTTCATGCATGACCTTTTCATTATAAATTTAAGTGTGATGTAAAATAGAATAGCAACATGACTTTCCCTCACTTATTTAACAAGAATAATCATCATTCAATTGCAAAAGATCACAAATCACCAGGGCTGGTTTGGATCCAAGTTAAAACAAAACAAAAGGGGGAAAAAAAACTTGCATGGATCACTAACCAGCTGTGCATGGGCTCCTTCAGCCCATTTGGTTTCAATAAAGTAATACGTGTGCCTGACTAAACATGAGCCCTTCCCTCTCTGGCCTCAGTTTACCACTGGGAAACTTGCAGAGTCTTCCCAAGTGCCAACAAATCATTGGACAGAGACATTCATTTTCAAAGGGAGCGTCACAACTCATTTATTCCCTGAAATCTCTACCTGCATCCTGTGCACAATGTTTTCATTAGAGGCAGCAATTTATGGACTTGCCTAACCGCTGTCCCCACAGCTTCGCTCTACGCGGTTAAGTGGAGGCCTACTTCCTGTTGTCATGGCAACCGAATTCCACAGTTCAAAGCTAAACAATAAAAAAAAAAATTTAAAAAAAGAAATCCAGTGGTACAAAATCACATTTTTGCCCCTGAATATTTTCTAACAGTTTGCTAAGGCAAGCTACACGTTTAATCCATAAAATCCTTGTTAAAGGGATAGTTCATCCAAAAATGAAAATTCTGTCATCATTTAAATCCCATTGACTTACGTGAAACACAAAAGGAGATGTTAGGCATTATGTAAGTCTCGGTCACCATTCACCTTCACTGCATAATTTTTCCATACCATGAAAGTGAGTGATGATTGAGACTAACATATTGCCTAACATCTTATGTTTCAGGGAAGACAGCAAGTCATACGTGTTTGAAACAACATGAGGGTGCGTAAATGGGTGAAACAGGGATGCAAAATTGCAAATTTTGCCAAATTCTTTTAACTGAGTAACCGCTAGTATTAACCACTTATTAACCGGTTAACTGATAGGCCATGAATAAAAAAAGTGGTCAAACAGGCATGACAGAGGTCTATACTGGCTGAAACAAACAGGCTCACATGACAGATGTGCATATTCAGCAGCAGTCATTACGTCAACATTTGAATGAACAACTGTATCTTTCTTTCCTTTTATTTCGTAACAAATTATGAATGGATCGCAAGCACGCAAAATTAACCTGAGGTGATAAATTCTGGCAGTTCAACAATGGAAGAATAAAAACAGCAAGCCAACCAACAATTTGTGCTGTTTGGCAATCCAATCATTTTGTTTAGAAGAATCAACATATATATATACATGGGCAGCGGTCAGTATGGTATGCAGCTGGTTGACAGCAAGTCTGGGAACCCTCTCCGAAGGGACCGACGTGCCACACATCGCAATCCCGTCTCCCCTGCAACATAACAGAAATGTGGGTTGTGGGGCTATTAACATATGCTCTTAGATGTCGAGGCTTTCAGATGTTTTTTTTATTTTATTTTTTTATGGTACTGCATTGCACTGATGTTACTACTAAACTTAAACTATTTTATAATTTGCATCGGAACATGTCTTTATGGACAAAATTATCCCACAGCACATGCTTCACATTTCCTTGTCATTCAGACTGAGAGGAAGCTAGTGGTTTAACTGTTAACAGCACCCTTGTGTGTATATAACATGCCCTACATTTGAAACCCATCAAATTACCTCTCTTTTGTTTCTTTAATTAACCTCTCGATTCATTTATTTATTTATTTTTTTCTCCCCAATTTGGAATGCCGTAGTGGCGTAGTGACTCAACTCAATCCGGGTGGTGGAGGACGAATATCAGTTGCCTCCATGTCTGAGACCGTCAATCCGTGGATCTTATCACGTGGATTGTTGAGCGCATTACCGTGGAGACGAAGCACGTGGAGGCTTCAAGCTATTCTCCGTGCACAACTCACCACGCACCCCACCGAGAGCGAGAACCACATTATAGCGACCATGAGGACGTTACCCCATGTGACTCTACCCTCCCTAGCAACCGGGCCAATTTGGTTGCTTAGGAGACCTGGCTGGAGTCACTCAGCACGCCCTGGATTCGAACTCGCGACTCCAGGGATGTTAGTCAACGTCAATACTCGCTGAGCTACCCAGACCCCCCATCTCGATTAATTTTTAACCAATATTATTTTTTTGAACAAATCATTATTGCTGGTTAATCAGTTAACCATCTACATCCCTAGGTGAACGATCCCTTTATGCAGATGTTTGTGTACATATGCTTGAAAAATCGTCATTCATAACTAATATTACTAACAGGGCTGGGAAATTTAACACGTTCATTTCTGCGATTAATAGTTTGTGTTTAACACATTTAATGCAGTATCCATTTTTTTTTTTTACTACTTCCTACTCAGCCACAGGCTTCATATGGTTAGGAATAAGGTGGGGGCTGGGTTAGGGCACCTTCTGCCTGCCAGGAACAAACCTATGCACCTTTGTACAATGGGTGAAACGGCACTTATGTTTTTCCCCACTTCCTGTGGCTAAAATTGGCATATATACATTTTCAGGAGGTACACGCTCGACTCGACTGCACATCTTGAGCACAGAAACTGATTTTGTGGAGCAGTGCACGCTTATTCATTAAGCGAAATGCATGTCCCGGGCATAATAAACACAGGAGCAGTTTTACTGTACAGAGAATGGAGACTTCACTCGCAAGTGGTGAGCCAGGCGTGCGACAGATACAGTTAAGCTGCCGTCTCTCTTCGCATCACCCGAAAATGCTCAATCGCTTTCATCTGTACAAGTTTCAAAAGCGAAACTGCCCAAGTGAGACTCAGCGTGTGAGCGATAGAGACTGAGGCCGTTCAGCAAGCTGCAGCCAGGTATACTTCTAGAAACTGAACGGCAGCCAGAGAAAATAATATCTTTGAGATTTTAAACTTCAGCAAATTAAACTTCAGCATTCAATATGTTTTATATCTGTATGTATAGTGTCTAATAATACATTGGCAATGTACACTTAAGTTTCTCTTTCCAATAAAGTTTGATATGAATTGAATCTGCCTATTTGAACCTATTATTAAAGGTGCAATATGTAAAAATGTTCATGTAATATTCGCCTTTGTTTTTGCCAATGTGTGAACGGCTTGTAATGGAACTTAAAAAATGAGCCCTTACCGGACTTCCTAGGTTGCCTATTAAAGCCTGTAGACTGATTTTAATGCAAAGGGAGCGGGTCGCATTTACCGGGAAAATCCAAAGGATGTGACGTTTATGCGCGCTCCCTAGAACCTTGCCTCAGACAGTAATAGCTTCTCTTCAACAGCAACAACTGTCTGCAACACTAGGTAACGTTATCTTAGAGATGGAATCCAGCAAATGTCTGGCTCCCAGCACAACACCAACTCCTACACAAACTCCGAATAAGCCAAAAAAAAAAAAAAAAATCAGTCATCTACTGAATCCAGTCTGGCTAAGCGGAAATGTGATTGTGGTTGAACGAAAACTACAGTGAACATCAGCAGGACATTTGGTTCCTGGAGGGACCTTCGCTCCTGAATTGGCATTCTTCTTATTGGACAGGTAAGCTTACATAACTGCAAAGCATGTGAATTATAGTGCCATAAGGATTGATCTGTGTAATTTAACTAAACTACAATAACACATGAAATGAATGCTAGACAATGTTCAAGCTAATGCAAAAAGACCCATTCATTAGTGTAACGTAACTTGGTCATACAGAAAATATATACAATCTATTATTATAAAACAATAGTGCATTGATATATCAAAATGACAGTTGTGATGGAATCACATCATTACTGAATTGTGTCAACATATTTATAATGTACAGTCTATTTTATAAATAGCTATTGTCATCATCCACCAAATTTAGCTAACAGCTATTGATAAAGCTGGCTAGCTAGCTAACGCCGACATAGGCTATCGTATAAATGCAGTCAATGTATCATGCAAAGAAAACTGATTACTTCAAACTACAGTCTCGCATAATCAGACCTATATCCACACTTTGTTTTAGCCCTGTTCCAGCACTGGAGAGTCAAATATAATATACAGTCTCAAAGTTTGTAGAAAAACAATCATAACTGTGTAATTTTAATTATGCTACCTCATCTGTCAGCATGATGCCGGTGAATCACGTTCAGTCTCTTTGTACATTACGTCATTGTTTTGGTCAATGCTCGCGTCCCTTTGGAGTGTGTGCACGAGCGCGAGCACAAGCAACAGGTAGCTGGCTGCAGTTCACTTAACGGCCACAGATGTCATTAATAACAAGGGTTTCTGAATCTTACATACTGCACCTTTAAACAAAAGTCCACTGGATAACGGGAGAAGATTTTGCCCTACTTTTAATAACAGCATGTCCACTGATTTTATGGCATGTATACATATACTTGTATCAAAGATTAATACCTGTTAAAATGTGTCTAATTAACTTTATTCTAAAGAAAAAAAAAGTACATATTTAAATAATTCAAATTCATTACATTCAATCAAACTCAATTGTAGCTGCAAGATTTGGTGAGAGATTCAGAGGGAAAACAGTGTAATTCAGCGCTGCTCACGGCAGGGAAATGCAGAAAGGCAAAAATTAATTTGTGATATTCGAGTAGTGTTTTTAATACTCGAGTAGCTGGTGCAGAACAAGTATTCTATTACTCTGTTACTCGTGCACATCCCTAGTTGTAGTAGGAGTTTCCTTGCTTGCTAAAGTGTTAATTAGAGCAAAATTTGTATGCAATGTAAAAAAAGGTGACACTGTACCAGTAAGCTCAATCAAAGGGAAATTCTTTGTGTTACACCTGTGCTAGAAAATGAGGGCCATTATGTTTAAAGTTAAAGCCTCTTACTTAAAGAGGGCTTATAATGCTGAATGATCTGTTCATGGAGTGCTCCATCAGAATTTCAATCCATACCATATGTGCTCACTGCAATATGTTGAATTACTTTCAAGAGCCTGTCAAAGGGTGATACTTCTAATGGAGACATTTAGCCTTTTATATCACTGTATTCTTTGTCAAATTTACCTATGAGAGCCAATACATGAGCTAAAGCTCAACTCAAGAACAAGTTTTAAGTTTTGATATGTTCCTATAGCTCAATTGGTAGAGCACAGTACTAGGAGCACCATGGTCAGAGGTCTGATTCCCATGGAACACATACAGATAAAATGTATACAGTACCTTGAATGCACTGTAAATCGCTTTGGATTGCATAAATTGGATTGAAGTGTTTGACAAATGCATAAATGTAATGATCTCTGAATGTGAATTTGCTTGATAAACAAATACTTAAGAAAAACAATTATTTACAGATATGCTGCATATATATGCTTTTTAGTTTTTAAACTTGCCAACATTTTTTATAAAACCTTCTTAGTTTCGATTAGGAGATACGGAACATAATGGTTTTAGGTTTAATATATGCCAAAACATCTGCTCCAAACTAGACATTCCCATAATAATAATTAATAGCCTTATTATAAAGTGTGCAGTTGTCAAGCCTTGAATCTGCAGCAAATAGATCTAATTAATCTTAAATGAGATGTGACCTTAAATGCAAATCTGAGCATTTAAAAGCCTCACTTAGCTGCAATTTATTGCATGAGAGCCATAATGCCACTAGCAAAAAAATTTGGTTGTCATAAAAAAGCAATTCTGTCACAACACGCTTATATGTTCTTTGAAATCAACACAGAGGTACACCTAAGTGGAATGTGTGTAAACTCTCTGTTTAAGTACAACAAACTAGGTCTTTGAAGTGCAGAGTTAATAGAGGTGGGTGGTAGCAGGCAGAATGTGAGTCATTCTCATAGTTCCCCTAGGGGAGTGAAAATGTAATCTAACTGTGCCTAGGGCTTGCAATTCCCCTTCAGAGGAGTAGACTGGATTCATTAAACATCTGGCTTCTCTCCAGCTCTTTTAACATGAGGCAAGGTTTTTTGTTTTATTGCATGTCTGTAGAATATAAATCAAAAAGTGTGAATAATATATCTCTTAAAATAAAAAAACATTGGCAGATAGGGTGAAAGGGAGGAAAGAGAAATTTGTGAATTATAGTTGCCTCCATCCATGCATTTCATTTTCCTTCCCAGATATACTGAGAACAGAATACAAAGCATTTGGAAAAGCACATTTGTTCCTCTAGATTTTTACACATGAGCAGAAATATTTTTCACTTGTACCCAACTAACCACAGCTCAGTAATCAAACTGATCAAAAAACAATATTATGCACATTTCATTTAATCGGAGGCAATTATGTTTACATTTAATGAATCTTGGATGTTGTTTCAATGCATTACTTGGAAACAGATATATTTTTACCTGCTACTGCTGCGTTTGAGTACTGGTACATCTGCTCTGCCCTCTCGTCTCTACCTCCTTGGAAAGATGCCATGCTTCCCTCTCTGTACGATACAAAGTCCTCCAAGCTATGCCTCCTGCTGGAATCATTGTCCCCTAAGTGCTGCCCATTGAACGAGTCCAGTGACTGGTCTTGGCTGGCTCGAAGGCGCTCGTGTGGTTGTCTAGTGCAGATGCTCAGGAAGTTGTTCAGTGTCTCTCCTCGAGTGCGCTTACAATGATGAGAGTCAGATAAGGACAATGATGACAGAGTGTCTACTTCAAAGTAGTTCCTGGAAGCTTGTGGCGAAGCATCTGTGGTTTGCTTGCCTCTTGGCTTGTCCTTCAGTTTGGACAGAGAGTTCTTCTCTAGCCTCTCGTTTAGCAGGCTGAGGAAGGCAGGACTCTGGGTTCCACTGAAGAGTCCACCAAGGTCCTCCCTCTGTGGGATGTCCTGGTCCTCTTTATGTTTGTGCTTGTGTTTGCGTTTGTGGAGACAAACACTCGACAAGCAACTTCTCGAAGGGTGATGGGAGTCACTCATTCTGGATGAAGGCATCTCATGTGCCATACTCTTTGTTCTGTGTCTGCTAGTAGCAGTGAGACTGGAGGACGCACCAGGATGAAACTTTGGAGGTGGAACTGGTGGTCTCATGAGATGAGAGCCCGAAGTTCCAAGTGCATGAGATAAGTAAAAGGGTGAAGTGTACTGACCATAATAACCCATTTTTATCATACTTGTGGTAAGAGGCATGGATGTGTAAGGCATTGCGTAGGGTGCATAGTAATTGCCACCAGGCACTGGGCAGCCAAACCCTTGAATGAAAGGCATCTTTGATATTGGCTCGTTTGATTTGGCTGGCCTACCACGCCTCCTCTTTGACTTTTCTGAACTCCTGCGAAGATAGTGCACAGGGTCATAGGGATAGTATGGCACAGGATAGTAGTGGTCAAAGTTGAGACGGAAGATGCTGGGATACGAATTCTCGTGGTAAAACTTACAACTGCGGTGGGAGATTCGGAAGACCTGAAATTTGCTGACTAGCTCCTCGAGGTCAGCAATAAACTGCAGGTTATCCCGGCTCTGAAGGGCCTTACGCTTTCTTCGATGCTTTTGCTTCTTCAGGCTCTCTTGAGCAAAACATTTTTCCACAGCGACTGCGGTGGCTCGCTTCTGGTAGTGCCCTCTTATGTCTTTGCTCTTAGCTTCTAGAACAGCAGCCTCTGTGGCATCGAAATTGCACAGATCAAAAGAGTATCTCCTGCGAGACGCTGGGCCTTTCTCGGCCTGGTCTGATGTGCTGTTGTTGTCAGTGCCAATTCCACTATCACTAGGGATTGTCTCTTCACTGTGGGACTCACTAACTGGGGACAGGGTAACTTCTTTGATAGAAGCCACTTCAAACAGGTGAGATGGTGAGTTGGCCATTAGTCTTGGTGGAGAAAGCTTCCAGTTACTACCGAGCAAGCTCTTATGGGTTTTAGTGGGCAATGCACTGATAGGCTGTAGATTTGGCATTGTCTTCAGGTCATGCTGGCTGGTATCTGTGGTGGAAGGGTGAGCCATCCCACCTGCTGCTGAGTGAGCATAGAGAGAATGCATGACCCTAGGAGAAGGCATTCCAGCTGTGGATGATGTATTAGAAGGCACTAGAGGGTTCTCGAACTGACTTGTAATAGGCAACAATTGCTTGTCACTGGCTTTGTGCTCATTTTGTTGGGTTTGCTGATCAGCTCTGGGTTTCCTTCCTCGCTTTTTGCCTATGTAAATAGTCCCACGCTTGCTTACATTGATCTGCTTGCCAAAACGGGCCTCGATTGTTGATGCCACAGTAGACATGGTGCATGAAACCGGAACATTGGACTTCAAGGCAAGATTGCCGGTGCTCGGAGTAGACAAAAGTTCATTCAAAATGCTTTGCATCTTCACCAGTTTCATTTTCTTAGTTGCCCTCTTTTTAAGGACACCTTCTTGGCCTGATTTCTTGAGTTTCAACTGCTGTGCAGGAGAAGTGGATTTGTTTAAGGTCAACTGCACCAATTTTGACTTATGCTTTTTCTTTCTCTTTGAAGTGCTTGATGAATCTTGGGCAATAGGGCTAATGGGACTTGTTGCAGTGCCTTCGTGAATCGTCTCTACGGTAAGTAACGGCTGCTTCTTGGGCCGCCCACGTTTTTTCTTTTCTGGGGTAATGACCGTCAGACTGTTTGTGTTTGTGTAGAGTGGGCTGGATGGAGTTACAGGGAAAGCAGAGAGCGGCTCTTCAATGGACAGAGATTGATTCAAATCTTTATGAGGAGCAGAGTTCTGGGACTTTAAATAAGACCACCTGTCCTTGACCTTGGATTGCCTAGCCTCTGTTTGCTTGTCAGTGTCAATCATTGATCTTGGTCTCCCAGCTGGGGTTTTCTTCGGCCTATTCTGAAACATTTCAACATCATCAGTCATTGTCCCAGCACAGTCTTCCTCTGTCTCCTGTGCATTCACACTAAATTGTTTTGGTGCACTGCATTCTATTTTCTTTGTGATTTTAGGTTTGGTGCTACCTTGGTCAGCTTTATCGGTCATCTCAAATTTCTGTGTGGTTTGTGGATCATCAATTAAACTAACTTCAGCAGTTTTTCGATTTCTTCTCTTCCTACTCTTAGAATCATCTGAGTGATGAGTGCCACCACTTGATATTGTCTTATTTTCATCATCCGCCCTATTGCTTGACTTATCAGGCTCCTCTGTATGAAATGTGCTTTTATCAGATTTGTAGGGTTGTTTCTCATTAGTACCATCTTGACTTTCAGTATCTCTATCAATCTTTTTGGCCCACTGAAGGTCTAAGTTATGGGTGGTCAGGTCCTTCTTTAGATCTTTCCTTCCATATTTCCGTTTGAGGTTCCCAAACACTTGCTCTGTGACTTCCTGCAAACATCTGTCCTTGCTGACAGAAGAGTGTGTCAACAGACTTGAGTCAGTTGGAGGACTCATTGCTATATCAGCTGCAGATAATGTTAGTGAGTCAGCACCTGGGGAAGACATGGCAGAGGCAAAGAGACTTCCACATGAACCCTCTGTGACCTTTTTAAATTGCTTTTTTGACAATGGGATGCTGGGCTCCGACAAATGGCTCTGGTTAATGGATGCTGTTTCTCTTTTTGATTCTGGTTCTGTCCTGTGTTGCTCTTGGGATTTTACATCTACAACAGTATCCAACGGCTTTGTCCAGTCAAGCTGGTGAATGTTGTTGCTTGTAGACTCATGCTTTGGTTTTGTTCTTTCCATTATTATGCCATCAGTTTTACCCACACGTTTATAAGTCCTCTCATAGGTCTGAAATTGAAAGAGAAAAGGAAGAATTTAGAAAAAGGGCCTAGTTGTTTGGGGATACTGGATAAGGATTTTAAAAATTGTTTTATAGAGATTGAAGAGCAATTTCTAGGCAATGAAATATTTTAGAACTGAACATAACAAAATAAATTTATATTCACTGTAGAAATTACCATTACTTTTCCAAGACATTATAAGATTTTCTAGAGTTTTCTAGTCCTGGAAATCACAATTTAAAAATTGCCTGATGGCTTTCAATAACCTTGTACATTACAAAGTGTAGTGTGTCATAACCATAAAAAAGTACCACATCTTTTATTTTTTTGGATGCCTCATCCTGGGGATATTTGGAGAAAAAAAAAAAAAAAACTCCATCCTTCTGCACAAGGTAGTTTGACAGAGAAAAATTCACACCCCATTAAAAAAACTATAACTAGGAACCTACATGTTGTTACTGATAACAACTACTGTTTTGCTGCCATTTTGTTTAGCTAGAGTGCCACACCCACAGAAAATAATAAATTACTGTGCACCATTGTGCAAGCCTTTGAGACTTGTGGTTTGGTCTGTTAGAAATAACGTATTGCAAGATCAGCACTTGATACTAGGATATGTTCCGTAAAGCCATCCTGTTTTCAAAGCCAACAGCTACAGGTGGTATTGAAGTTTAACCACAGTTTTGTTTTTCAGCAGGTCAACTTCCATTTCAGAGCTCTGCAGATGAGGCTTAGGCAGTCTATGCTGCGGTCTCAGATTAGTTTACATCTGGGGTCCCAATGTTTTCAACAGGCCTTCAAAAGACCAAAAGCAAAATGTACCTTTAGAAAATACAAATTGTTCTTTTTTATTTTACTGAGTAAAATGGAATAAGAAAAACAAAAAATAAAACTGAGAATCGTACAAAGAGTCTTTAGATGTAGCTTTAAAAAAAGAGGTAGGAATGAGAGTATTGTTTCTTTGGCAATGGAATGTCTGATTACATCAGAAGAAGAAAATGTAGTCTCCTGGAGTCTGGTTTGTTTGGGTCAGAGCACAAAAAATAAAATAGTTTCTGACATAAACTAAAATTATTGTGTGGAGAGGCAAATATGGGAAGAAAAACGTCCAAGAGTTAAGAAGAGTTTATATAAGTGCCCTCAAAAGATGACATCCTGAAAATCCAAACAACAATGAAAGTGAGCCGAACTGAGCTGAGTAAAAGCACATTCCACCTTCAACTGCATCTCCTGCTTATTGTAAAATCCCAGTCACCTCGAATCTTATTAACTAATGCCTTTCTAAAATAAAAATTGCATAGGGGTCTGTTCTGGAGAAACTGTAAGTGGTGCTTGGCCTTTCAAATCTTGCAGCCATACTGTTAGGGTGTTGTGGTCAAGATGGTATTGCTATGTGGTTGCTAAGGTGTTTGTGGTTGTTAGACTGTTCTATGTGTTAGTTTACTGTACCTAATCAAAATAGCCCAACCCCAAGTCCATGATATTCTCATCCCCAGAGAAGTTCCCTGCTTCAATATAAATTTTTAGGATTTTTTGCCCATTTTTCATCCGCCAGGTTAAAAGGCATAAAATTTCAGGGACCTCATTTTTTGGTTGTGCCTATGCTCCAGTGTGCCAGTGCGCACTGACTTGATTTTATTTTTAGTGATGCAAATACGAGTCAGTGACAGACTAAATGTATTAATGGATGAGTGAGAGCGTTTACAAGTATATTCCAATACGAGTCAAAATGTGGTCTTGTTTAGATTATGCGTAATGTACTGTAAATGTTTTATTTTGGATATCCACCGTAGCAGAATATTTATTTAGCCCTACCTGCACGTTTCCGTAATAAATTAATTTAAAGACCTACAAGATAACAGGCAGAAGTACTATACAGTATGTGATATGTCAAGCACATTTTTGGAGCAAGGTGGAGGTGAGATTATAGTTAAACATAGCTAAATCAATATACAGATGGTTAGAATGCACCACAACAGACTCATATTTAGAACTCGCCTACAGTTTTTTTATCAAATCATCCTTCAGCCTCTTGTCTGCGGATAAGGACATAAAAAAAAAAAAAAAAAAGATGTGACTAAAATGCAGCGTAATCAATGGCAAGAGCGAGCAAAAGAGAACAGTGGGAAAAGAATGTGCATGTAGTTTACAGATCACGACTGCCATGTAGACTATGCATATTTCATTAGGCTATATGTAAAAGAGCATGTAAACCTCTTTTTGGAATGAAGGTTTTGCAAGAATTTGGACATTTGTTGAAGAATGGTGTGGATTTATAGTAAATGCGGTCAATTAATGGATTTATTATTGATAATGAAAATGAATAACTGATTTGTAGCTGCCCTCACTTTACAGAAAACCTTGCCAACTGCACAAGAATATTTCATATGAATGAATGAATGAATGTATGTATGTATGAATGAATAACTTGCTTATGCACTTTAATTGTATTCTGTCTCACCATATTAGGATATTTGTGGGCGTTCTGTAGGTGGAGTCCATGCGCTTGTTCATGTGTGCATGTTTGTGAGATGAATTGCGATTTATAAAGTGGAATGCATTTAGGTAATTTTTTTCATGCGTACAGATGTTTTATAAATTGCTCGTAGGAACATTTAGGAAATTGTCGTACGTTCACATGATCATTTTAGGAACAGCTTTATAAATGAGGCCCCAGGTCTTAAGCCTGGTTTATACTCAACGCAGCCGTTTATTCGTGAGCTTGCGTGTTGCAAAAATTACATCATTGCGGCATTGAAGTGCGCGTTGGTGACGCAAGCCCTTGTTTCACGCGGTGGTGCACACTCCATGTGACTCAGTGCGTGCAGCACTGCGTTAATTTTTGAATGTGGTGCGTTCATTTTTTGATGCATTTCAATGTAAATGCATTACAATGTCAATTTTATAAGCATATAGGAACAGTGCATACAATCCCTTGTATGTTGCAGAGACAGACTGTAGCATTGCTCTTTGGAAAACTTTATAACACTATTAAGTCAAGAAATATTCTATAAGGATTTTATAAGGACACTGTTGTTGTTTATTCTGGCAAACCACTTCTCACTGTTCTTCCTGCTGATTCTGAATATATTTCTCGACCACCCCGTCATTTCATAGAATAGTACAACGGCGAGCATGTCAAGTATAAACGGCTCAAGAATTTGGGGAGGTGTGCACACAGTCGCGGAGCATCGTGCTGTGGTAGGGTTGCTCCGATACCAAAATATTGGCTTCGGTATGATACCAGCCTGGTACCTCGGTATTGATACTAACTCGATACTTAGGCAACAAATTATTATTTGGTAAAAAAAAAAAAAAGATGCATAACAGAGCTTTACAGTATTAATGAAAACATTAAATGAAAACAATCTGATTACCCGAGGCAAAAGGCTGCCATGGCTGAATCACAACATGCTGATATTCAGTATACTTGCTTATGTGATATTGCTTACAGATAATAATACTAATAATATAACCATTTAATATTATATTATTGTTACTATAAGTATTATTGCGACCGCTTTGAATATTACACTTTTATACAGTAGTAATATTTTTCTGTCGTAATGTCTTCAATTTCACATATCCAGTTAAATAAAGCTCTCATTTCAGCGTGACTTATTTTGAAAGTTCTTTCTGTTTGTGAAGGGTTTGTTATATCAAGCTTCCCGTGACTCTTGAGCTGAAATCTCCGAGCTGCAACGGAGAAAGTTCATTTGAGAGTTCACAGCCATTTATACACTCAACACACTGATCTGTGGCTCTGCAGATGGATACTATTGGACACACTGCATGAAAATCAAGCATTAGTAGTGTGTGTTGCATTTGTGTGTGTGTTCATGTGCATGCCTGTGTGTGTGTGTGTGTGTGTGTGTGTGTGTGTGTGTGTGTGTGTGTGTGTGAAGATAACAGGGCAGAGAGGTGCCTCTTATTCATACTGTGCAGTGCATGTGACTGATATTATTTCTTTAAATGACATCCTTCTGCTGTTTAATGATCACACTTGGCCATATAGAGGCTTTTATGTTATTATTTTCAAATGGCCTTTGATTTCATCTCAAAACTCTCACATTATATTACATTTTGCTAATGGCAGCGTACTTTAATATGGTACCGAAATTAACAACAAAATGATATTGTATAGGGCTGGGCGATATGGACCAAATATCATATCTCTGTATTTTTAGGCTGAATGGCGATACACAATATATATCTCGGTATTTTCTACGAAGTGAACTAAATGTTCAGTTACAAGTCAAAGCCACATACGAGATGGTAAATGAAGCTTGCAACGTGCTTTGTTTTGGGGCAGAAGACTTTTCGGGCTGCGAAGGCTTCATGGCCGGGGTTGCAGCAGCAGCAGCACATTTAACACATACTGCAGTTTATAGTGCTGTTGTAAATGGTGGAAGAGATCTGAAGTGCTTCCACTTTTGGATACAACCTGTTTATTGCAGTGTGTCTACAGATGACATGCAGGGCACGATATTAAGTATTGTGATGTGATTGTCCTTCGGGCAAGTAAATTTGTCATTTACTTGTCCAGAGAGACAAAAGGACATGTATTGGTTACATGCTTAATTAACATGTCAGAGTTTCTGTTGTATGTTTTCTAAAATTATGACATGGCCAAACTAATAGTATTATACCTATGCAATCAACTAGATTCTCTGGGACAAAAACATAAACTGCGCTGTGTAGGGGAGGTTATTTTAAGTTACTTGTACGCATGGTAGTCAAATAAAGGAAAACATCAGTCACCATCATTTACAGCAGGGGTTCACACTTCTATGGAATAAGATCTATTTTTCCATCATGTTATTGCAGCAAGATCTACCATACACAATATATACATTTATCACAATATGAAAATTTCAGTAGTCTTTAGTGAAATGTGATGATTTTTGATACCAGCTTCAATATCACAACGATTAATAGCCTAACACTAACTAATTTGTTAATGATAAAATAATTAATTTCTCAAGTTATTATTTAAGAGTAGTAAACAGTCAGTAATAAAATAACAAAAGAAAAGCAATGAATCGAAATTATTCAACCCCCCAATACAGTAAGGATTTAAAAGGTAAGCTTTTCTGATGACCCAGAATTTTTGAACTTTACATCTATATCAGTTGAGTGACACATTCAAAGTCATAGTGTGAATATATAACCTAATATTCTAAATAGCAAGATTTTTTAAAAATACAGCTATGTCATAATTATTCAACCTCTATTGAATGTAGCTGTTTCTTAAATATGTAAGGCTACACAAGTAATTGTTTTAAAACAAAATTAAGTCATCAATCTGCAATGGCACTTAAGTTTTAAATTTAAGTTTAGCGTTGTAAGCAAAAATGTATTTCTATGCAAAAAATGCAATTAAAAAATTAGTCTCAAAAGCTAATAGAGGAGATTATTTCATTACACAAGAAAGGTCACGGCTAAAAGTACATTTCCAAGGCACTTCAGTTTCCAATAGCCAAGTTGGCAGCACCATTCATACATTTTTTAAATATGGTACAACAGCAGCCTTATTGGGGTGTGGAAGAAAGCAAAACTTCACCAAGGGAAATGTTGACTTAAATATTCAAGAAGTAATTAGGAAAGATCTGTGGAGTCCTGGAAGAAGGTTTTATAGACGTATGACACTAAAGTGAAAATGAGTTTTAGACCCATGGATCAGCAGTATGTCTGGAGTAAAATGACAAGGACGACACCGTCCCCACAGTCAAGCATGGAGGTGGGTCAGTCCTGTTATGGGGGTGATTTGCAGCTGCAGGAAACGGCTATCCTGACTGTGTGACTGACACCTTGGATTCTTTCAGGTATCAGGCCATTTTGGCATGAAAAATGTGATGCCTTCAGTGTGTAAATTGAAGCTTGGTGATCACTGGACTTTAGAGCAAGACAATAACACCAAGGATTCATCAAAGCTGTCCAAAATCTGGTTCAGGGATAGGTCGTGGAATGTCCTTAAATGGCCCTTTCAGTCCATCATTAAAATCCCATTGCAAACCTTTGTTGGGATTTCAAGGAAGCAGTGGCAGCACAGAAACCAAAGAATGTTAATGAGCTGGAAGTTTTTGCTCATGAGAAATGTGTAAAAATTCTAATAGAGAGGTGTCCGAAGCCTGATAACACTTACCTGAAACATTTATTTGCTGTTATTAAGGATAAAGGATGCTCTACAAATGATTGACTTTGGGGGTTGAATATTTTTGACATGACATTTGTGGAGAGAATTAGTAATTTTTTATTTTAAAATTTGGGTAAATTGAACTCTCCGTTCTCAAAATCACTCAAATGTGTATTAAAAACTTACTTTAACTTTTTACTGAGGTTTTAGTTGATATGTTTAATTCACATCACCAGAATGTATTGCTGGTCAGGGGTGTTGAATAATTTCGATTGCAACTGTATATATATATAATATACAGTATATATAAACAAATTAAGAAAACAGTGCTTTTTAACAGCTTTATTAAGTATTAATTTAAACATTCAGAATGAATCTGACATAAAACTACTACTGGTCTTCCCTGTATGAATAATACTTTAATACTTTTATACTAGAGTTATAAAAGTAACGTTATCCAGCCAAGAGCAGTGAGTAGTTTTGTCGTTTTCTTGTTATTGTTGTTTGATTAATATTAAGGATACACTAGACAGCAGCAGGTCTATTAGATTACATTTAAACTTACAAGTCATACATTTCGATACAAATCAGTTTTTCCCCCATGTTTACATTCACTTTAAACATCACTCTCTGTTTTTACATGAACACCTCACCAAGACATGCATTTTGGCGAAATTTTGAAATGTATTAAACCATTTAGGCGCGAGCGTTCTCGGAGCACACGTGCATGTGAAGTGCGCCGCACACACACAAGCCGCCTGTCAGTCAAGCAGCGCGCAGCTGTTTTGCTGCTCATCTGATCTTTTAAATCCAAACCATCTCCAAATAATTGAACCATTGTTTTTCTTTTTACTAACCAGATCTTGTTCGGCAATGTGAACTGGCGCTGTGTCTCCCTCCATGCTGCAGGAGAACTTGTGAGTGAGTGGGGCCGGGTTTGCGCACCGACGCTGAGGGAGAGCGGGGGCAGGGTTGAGCGGAGAGTGTGAGAGAGGAGAGATGCAAATACGGCATGGCTTTACGGAAGAAACGGACATCAAACTATATCAATATAAATGGTATTGCTTCATCCTATATCTCGTTTGAAAATATATCGACATACCTTAACTCAATATACCGCCCAGCCCTAATACCGTTTTACTTTTTTTGGTATCGCAATATTTCGTTAGTACCTGTATACCGCGCAACCCTACACTGCGGTGAAAGGCAAAAGTGTAAACAAGGCTTTACAGGAGAAGAACTGCAGTTTACTTGTCTTTTTCATTTAAAACAATAAAAACAATTTGAAAACCTCAGCAGCAACCTTAGACAGGTTTAATGACCGCAGACAATTATGTAGTCCATTGGGAAGCCTTATAATGGTGACCTGTGAAGATCTCACTCTCTATTTGGAACTACGTTTTTGTGTTCCTCACCTAATTAGCCAAGAGCAATGCATCACTTATCACTTTATCAGTAGCTGAAACGATTAGTCGACGTTATCAACAACGTCGACAATAAATAATTGTCGACACAAATTTTCATTATAGAATAGTCCTTTGATCTCATTCAACATAACATGAGATCACATTAAACTCTAATGATGACACGTGAGAGCAGCACTGCAGTTTGCACCTGACTGAGGAGAGGAAGAATTACACAGCTCACTGTCCAGATGCACTCTTAACTTTCACAGCTTCAGGTGATGTAGATTGCAAAATATGAGGGAATTATACAAAAATACAAAATAAGTAAATACAGAAGCACTCTCGTTGTGGAATAAGCGGTGCCGGAGCTCTTATAAAGGAAACACCTTGGCGTTACATCTTAAATGCAGTTATATTTAATGCATTATAGCTTTAATAAAGTTCAAATAATAAGGAAGCAGATCATGTAAAAAAACTACAAACTCTGAAAATGGTATTTCTCTGTGTGGTCAGCACCTCTTCTATGAGTTGCGTGAATGTCCCAATCTAAGGGAGAGAGACTGAAACTGCACCCCACTGTTGCACACACTGTCGTGGGGATGCTCATCCCTCGAGTGCGCATGCTTAATGCAGCTAGTTTATAACGTGATGGCTCGTGACTTATTGAATCATAATATGTGTGTCACTGTGCATTTCTTATCATGAAGAAAATTGGCAATACGCAGCTTTATTAATAAGAAAGAGTTTGTTTTATGAGAGTTAAAGATAGACTGAAGTGAACAGAAAAGTGAGAGAGGGTAGTCTTCACCCCATTATACACTGCAACAAAATACTTTTTTGATTTGTTTTTGTTTTGGCTTGTTTTCCAATATAAATATCTAAAACTCCTTTAAAACAACATACATTTACTTTAGCAGCTATACTGCAAAATAATTTTTTTTTTATCTGAGAATGTTGAATATTAAAAATAAAAATATTTTAAAATATCTTTAAAAAAAGATGCATTCACCTGAGAAGCAGTATATAAGATATTTAAACTTGCTTCCAGAGAATATATCTTGTATATAAGTATATTTTGTCTTTACTGCACTCGCGGAAGTATAACCAAGTGAAGAAATACACTTATATACTTATATACCAAATATACTTATATTCAAGATCTATTGTCTAAAAGAACGTCTAAATATCTTATATGTTGCTTCTCAAGTAAATGTAACTTGTTTTAATGATTTTTAGACTATTTGAAATGGGAAACAAGACAAAAACACTTGATAACAATAGGATTTTTTTGTAGTGAATTTCTTTACTGAATGAAACATAATAAAAAGTATTTTTTTTCCTTTAATTCAGTGAATGTCATTTAGAGGTATTTTTAAAAGACGATTTTGTCCTCTTTATTGTTAGTAAGCACGTTTAATACAATCTATTCAGGGCACAAGCTGAATAATCGGTTTAGAGCTAATGATTAATCGTTGCAATAATCGCCAAATAGTCCAACAATCGTTCTAATAATCGTTAGATTAATCGATTATCAAAAAATCGTTAGTTGCAGTCCTATTTACCAGTACACGAAAGAGCCCAGACCGGCAGGACTTTTATCTGCTCTGCACAGCCCTCACACTCTGTTAGAATAAAATATCCCTGCATGCTTTGGGAAGACTTTTGTGTGTGTGTTTGTTTGTTTCAGGAGTCATCTCTCTGCCTAATCCTCTCCAATATCATTCAATCAGTAGTTTTTAATTAAAGAGAAGCAGACATTAATGAGGGATCGCTCCTCTGCCAGACTTATCCTTTTTTATTTCTACCCATCTGTGAGAAACTGCATCACCTTTCAGATTCCTAATCCTGTAATCCTATGAGGAATTTGTGGTCTCCCCCGGCCCACAGGATACAGTCTCTGCTGTTGAATGCCAAGTATCTTGGCCACCCTTTAATTTGCCTAAATGGCATTATACTCCCCCCTTGTCTCCAGAACAACATCTGAGGGAAATGGTGTAACCTCGGCACGAAGCATGTAAACTTATTCTACAAACTCACTATGAAACTCAATATCCGTCTAGGAGAGCGACAAGGAGCAGCTTTCTCAAAGCCAGAAACTGTCATCTTCATTATTGGCATGTCATATTCCTTTTTTTTCACAAGGGAACAAAAATCCAGTTTCTTCCAGTTTGTGGTCTGACATGAATATGATAAGTAAACAGAATAGCTTTTAAATAAAAATTGAAGAGTTCTGTGGCTGTTCTAGTCTCAAAACATGTCAAAGCAGTTTATATGGTAGTGTACTTCTAATAGTTGACTAAATTACTTTATATATACACAAACACACATTTCAAATGTAGTCAATATTTTCCAGGAAAACGGAACAAAAATATTTATGACTCATCATGCAATACAGAGATTTTCGTCCAATCAAATGCATATCTAGATAATATCCCTCCCCCTACCTACAACCGACTAGCAAATAGCAAATAATTGTTTGTGCATGTGACGTAAATATGTCAAAAGGATATTGGCCGTAAAAATAAAAAAAAAAAGGGCAAGCCCTTTGATAAGTTCTGCCCAAATTTCTTGTTTCAAATATGTAAACACAAGAAAAAAAACTTCACTCGACAAGCAAATTCATGGGTACTTTAAAATTACAAATGTCAAACATAAAATTCAGTTTTCACCCATTTGAATGTGTTAATGAGTTTGTAACAAATACGCCATTGCTTGGTACAAATATACCGCAACATATTGTGTTAATGTGTTGACAGTGAATTCCTCACCAGATAATAAAAATCTCTGCAGCCATAAATGACTTATGAGTCCTCTAATGAGCACTTCCTATCTGCTGTAAACAGAGCAGCAGTTCTGGCTGGGCCACTGGGCAGTCTGGCACACTAGGCACCAAATCATGGCGGACACTGCAGGAGACGAGTCAGTCTCCAACCAGATAAACAGACAGCGAGAATGCAGCTGAGATTACACAGTCCCTTGCATAATAATATGCAAGGTTTGGCATCTTCATGGAGCCCTTGATACCCAGTTTCACCCCCTTGAATTTCTTGTTGTTCTCTCCCGTTTTTCCCCTCCATTACCGCCATGATAATTGGCCAGCCAATGCATCATTGGCCCCTTGTGTGTTTGGTAACCATGGGATACTCGGAGTCAGAGCCACCGAAAATAGACAGGAACGCAGAGAGCCAAACATACAACTTCGCCCAAATGATACCCGGCCAAACTTGCTCTACTCACTAAATTCTGCCTGTTCTGTTGCAAGAGCTCACTGTTTGCCCTTTAGACTGACAGATGAGC
Source organism: Myxocyprinus asiaticus (assembly GCF_019703515.2). Classification (NCBI taxonomy): domain Eukaryota; kingdom Metazoa; phylum Chordata; class Actinopteri; order Cypriniformes; family Catostomidae; genus Myxocyprinus; species Myxocyprinus asiaticus. The sequence goes on from NC_059347.1 coordinate 21,704,954, forward strand.
AGTCCATGAGTCTGATGTTAGATCAACATTGCTTGGCATGACGCTGAGGTTTGGACATTGACAAATGATGCAATAACATTCAAACAGCTTGGAGGAGCTGAGGTGGTACAAAAATTGCAACTGGCACACCACAAATGCAGTATTGAAAGAGGTCACTTCCTTCATTCAATCCCACAAGCTTTTAAAGAGTTCAATAAAAATGGCAGCAGGTCAGCTTTGTTTTCTGACCAAACAGCAGTGTTCTAGCCACAGGGCTAATTGGTCAAATTACAGCTTTTGTAAGGCAGTGTCTGTAACACTTTCTGAATTGGTTAGTGAAAGCCAGTGCTGACTTGTTAGACAGCTCTTATGGCACGGTGGCCTTGGGTAATGTGACACCGGGTTGAGGACAACACACACCTGGATAGAGTGTCATTCACCTGATCTGGAAAATCTAGCTCTAGTTTCAGGACTTGAGGCATCTTTATCCATCCTAGTATATGGACAAAATGCACACTACTTTGACAGTGGATTATGAAAGGGCAAATGGGCTTCTTCAGTTTAATATTGTAAACCCTGTGTGGAAATTATGCTTGATCCTAGATTTGAAAAATATATAATGCAGTTGACTGAAATGCATGCTTGTACAAATATAAAAAGCTTCTTATCAAGGGTATTTTTATGTAAGTGCCTGAAAGGCATCATATTTGTAATAGCAACAAATTCCAATTAAGTCCCATCAAATATCATCAGCTCAAATATAATTTTCCAAGTAACTTGGCTTAAAATGCTCAACACACATTATTAAGTTGAGTGGTTTTACCTTGTTGTCCCCTTATGGGCACAAAATATTGTCTTCCGAAGAATTATTTGCTGTTTGTTTGGCTTGACAATATTGTGATAAGTGACGAGCAAAAATGTTATTAGTTTTTAGGCAAATATCAGATTAATAAAAAAACTGCAGAAAAAATTACCGTAAAAAGGAATGTTCCATGTTTAATAGAAGTTAAGCAAATAACACAATGTTCATTACCAGAGAAAATAATTTGGACTCAATCATTTTTTTAAAGCAAAAATTGCAGTTACATCAAGGCAGTTATGATGGAAGTAGATGGCGCAAGGTAATAACATTAACCGACAATACGTAGTTTATTTAGAAAGCATAGCCACAAAACACAGACATTATACGTGGTAACCTGAGACTGGTGTGATGGAATCGCTACCTAATCTGGTCCCTTCAAAGTTATATCCAATTTTTCAACAAGTAAACCGAAATTACGTCAGTGACGAATAACTAGAATTCTTCTACCAACCTTGTCGACCAAAAAAAGATGAATTTTGCCACTCAAATAATAAACATTCGTTTAAAGAAGATGTTTTATGTAAGTGCATTAAAAATATAAGCTTCACATTTCAGCTTTGAAATCCTTGAGCATGGCCCTATTTGCTTCAATTGCAAACGGCCATGAAAAACATAGGGACGAGTCAAAATTTGTTTGTGGTCATGGACATTCTGCCCACATAATAATGCTGTTGGTTAAGCTTAATTTGCATTGAACCTGGAAAATGTCTTTAAAAAGTTTAAGCTACTAGAATAAAAAGCTAAAATCTTTGTTACAACTGTGACAAGTATAAAATGTCCTCTTAGCAGGTGAGAAATGGTTCACGTTTAACTTCAACTTACTTCTCAGCCACCATCACTCTTTTCTAATTCATCAAAATTAGCATGAGAATGAGCTCTTTGACAAAGGAAACAATTAGCGGCCATTTCAATTTCTCACTCTCTCAGTCTAATGCTTTTAATGATGAATTAGATCGATTGGAGGAGAGGGTCAAATGCATATGAGTCCTTCTCTCTCATTGGCTGCACTGCTGTACTCTCTCATCTCTTAATTTGTCTTTTAATACTATTAGCCTCCATAATCACCGCAATTGGCTTTAAAGTTCTAGTCACGCTGTGTGTTTGTTGGTGTGGGGAATAATTAATTATGAGCAGTCCCACCAGGCCCTCTAAATTCATCCGCCCTGCTTGAACCGACTGATTAACAGACTGTAGGCAGCAACGGCAAAGCTTTCAATCTATTTCTAACCACACCATTGATTGCCAGCATTGTTGGAGAGATAATAAATGAAAAGTCTTGGCCACTCCCATCCCAGAGCATGTCTGTCGTAGAGGTGGGTGGTATGACCAAAATGTTATCATAGTACAAGTCATTTTATGTAAAAAAAATTTCATTCAATTACCTTTTTTTAATCAAATTAATTACATGGTATGCCACTTAATTAATCAAATTAATCGCATATATAAATATTTGCTGAGAAAGCCCCTCAAAAAACAATAATTCAATATACACTCACCGAGCACTATATTTGGAACACTATGGTCCTAATAAAGTCCCCGACGTGGTCTTGTGCTGTTGTAGCCCATCCGCCTCAAGGTTCGACGTGTTGTGCATTCTGAGATACTATTCTGCTCACTACAATTGTACAGAGGGATTATCTGAGTTACCGTAGCCTTTCTGTCAGCTCGAACCAGTCTGGCTATTCTCCATTGAACTCTCTCTTCAACAAGGCATTTCCATCCACACAACTGCTGCTCACTTGATTTTTGTTTTGTTTTTGGCACCATTCTGGGTAAACTCTAGAGACTGTTGTGTGTGAAAATCCCAGAAGATCGGCAGTTACAGAAATACTCAAACCAGCCCATCTGGCACCAACAATCATGCCACGGCCGAAATCACTAAAATCATATTTTTTCCCCATTCTGATGGTTGATGTGAAAATTAACTGAAGCTCCTGACCCGTATCTGCATGGTTTCATGCACTGCAGCCACACCATTGGCTGATTATATTAACACATAACTAAATAGGTGTACAGGTGTACACCTATGTAAAAAAGTGGTCAGAAATAATTGTAAATAGTTATATTTAAATAATTCTAAATACTAATATATATATATAATTAAAATGCATTACATTATTGTGACAAACAAGCATTGATTAATCTATACAAAAATTGGCTTTAGAATCCAATATATTGTTTATTCCCATATTATTGAACTTAAGCCAATCATTGGCCTACAGTCCACTGCAATACACTTTACAACTGAATTCACCAATCAGTCAGAGATTTATTATATGGGCTTGTCTAAGGACGCTTCAATGTACACATTCCTCAAGCGGATGTTTTTGGAGAGTCTCTCTTTGGTTGCGTTGCGTCATTAACATAGCATTTTTAGGTCGCTGTGTCAAGATTAACATAGTTTGAAACTCTAATGGTTTGCACTCCATCAAGCTGTGTTTGAACGCAAGAACAAGTCCTCATCTTGTGCTGTTTGCTGTGGTTGAGTTTGGTTTGTTCTCTGTATAAGATGTATTAGATGACTGCGTGTAGTTGATGTTTCCTAAACAGCTGGAGTTTCGCTTACTGCCCCCTGGAAAATACAGGTGGTACTTCAAGCTTGAATTGCTACGATGGTAGGAATATTCCTTGTTACGGTCCGTTACATGATTAATTGCGTTTTAACACATTATTTTTTTATATAATTAATTGCACCGAATTAACACATTAAATTGACAGCCCTAATCACAATATAGTTGTTTCTACTGGAAATACAACAAAAAAAATTATACATAGTCTATTGCATAACCATGCAATGCTTATTTCTTTTTGGAAATTTAAAATTTGGTGATTTTTTTTGGTGAATCAAATACTTCACAAATGAAATGTTCTTCATCATCATTATTTTCTTATTAATTTGGAACTTGATGGATGTAATCCCAAGATAACATTATTCATAACAAATGAACGATAAGTCTGGCATAAGTGCAAAAACAGCTGCTTCACATTATGAGTTAAAAACAAAATACTCAAATACATAATACATTTGAATGGATGAGCCATGTATGAAGCCATTGTAAAATAGCCGATATATGTGATACATCTGTGACCACACATCAGTTGAATATTTTATATTAATGCGGCATGTTTCAACCTACAGTGTTTACACGGTGTCTCACTGCGTCAAAACTAAAATGGTTTCAAATATAATCAACTAAGCTGCCTATCCTGAATGCACTCATCTACGAAACATTTTGCTTAATGTTTCATTTTTAAACCATGCCATGGATATAACACAGTATAGCTAAATGGTACAGAACAATCTCTACTGGTTTACACATTTCTACTGACATGCATAATTTCTTTTGTCATACTGCCCAGCCCTAGTCTATCAGTTGCCACAACAGCAACTGTGTGATATTTTTCACCATCACAGTATGTGCAAGTTCCTCCATTTTGAATGAAGTCCCATTTGGATGATGGCTGGTCACAGGCGAAGAGTGAGTGGGAAAGATGGACTAATTCTGAAGCCCTTTAAAAAACATCAATGGATATGTTAAGCCATGGCTCTAACAATGCATCTGACAAACAAAATAGAGCACCCAGTTTGTGCAAGAGATGCTACATGAATACACAAATGGATAATGAAACATTTGTGGCAGTTCAGTGGCTGAATGGAGGATAATAGGACACAGCAGCATTCTGGTGCCATCCTGCCATGTGCCAAATAGGGCTGGGCCATATGACAATGTAATCGGATATCGACAATTTCTTACAATGATCCCGATGCCGATTGCGAACAGACGATGATAGGAAATGGCAAAACCATGGATCTAGGAAGTTGCCAAATATATTAAACAGTGGCCAGGGTGTGAAACTAGCACCCGCCACCTGCCAAATGCGACGAGGCTGAAACCAGTTCGCAAGCTCCTCGTCCAAATATATTTCATTTTAAGTTTGCTCATCTATCCGCAACAGGCGGGCGACCTGTCTCAGAGTGACACATGACAAGAAATGCTGTTGGTCACAAAGACATGCACTTGAAGAAACACACTTTATTATATTTTTAAGAACAGACAAAAGAAAAGCCGTCAATGCTTGTGTCAGATTCGCTGTTTGTTCAGAGGCGTTCAGCGCGAACCTGTCTCGAGGAACAAGCATGTAAAGAGTTTTCATTTGTCTGAAAACTGTTTGCAAGAATAACGTCATCTATGAGAATGCTGCAAATTATCTCCGATCATTTCGGGAGGTGCTTTGAGTTTAATTTGCTTTATTTCCTCGCGGTTGGAATGCATTGTGGATTACTACATGATGCAAATGGAGCCACTGGAGACGGTAAACATTTGGATTTGGGGAAGGTGGTTAAATAAGATTTTTTGATCACTTCGTTGTTTTATTGCTTTTCCATTTAAAGTGCAAATTGAATTTAGAAATGTCTTTTATGTTTTGCGTGTTTCAATTAATAAATAACATTTTTAAAGCAAAATCAATAAGGCAAAAAAATTCACCTGATTCGCTGTTTGTTCAAAGGCGTGCAGCACGAGCCTGTCATGTGGAACAAGGGCATGTAAAGAGTTTTCATTCTTTTTCTCTGTTTCATTTGTCTGAAAACTGTTTGCAAGAATAATGTAGTCTGTGAGAATGCTGCAAATTATCTCCGATCATCTCGGGAGGTGCTGAGTTTAGTTCACTTTATTTCCACGTGGTTGGCATGCATTGTGAGCACAACTCTGCAGGTTCAGAAATATATATCTTTGTATTAAATAAACAAAGACGAGAAGGTGGTTAAATAAGATTTTTTGATCACTTCATTATTTTATTGCTTTTTCCGTTTAAAGTGCAAGGGGAGACCTAGTGCCAAACAGCAACAACTGAGGACGTTTCTATTCGAAACATCTGTGTTGCTTTCTGAGCTACTCTCAACAGCAGCTCAAGTAATAATAAGAAATCTATTGAGCACTGCTTTCCTGGTTTATGGCCATTGTGCGGAGAGGCAGAGTCACAGCAGTTTACCAATGGATTTATTAACTGCACAACTAGCATCTCCAAACGGAACTGCGAAAAGTTTGATCGTTTTCATACAGGTTTCTCTTGTGATATTCTTGAATCGCTTGACGTCTTCAATCACCTGCAAGCAACTTATGTGTTTAAGATTTTTTTTTTTTCAAGATTCATTGCTCCTTTATGAATGCAGCACAGAAATTTAAAACTGCTGATTGAAATCTAAATATTTGCAGAGAGAAAGGTGTTTTTAGCTCCCACCTAAAAAATGAGGCAACATGGCGAGCAGGGCGTCAGTAAAATGAAGTATCCTCCAACTGCACTAATGACTGCAGTCAGCAGGGGTCATTAGCTGGAGACATACGGCAATGTGATTAATGCCTTCCCTCAACTGTGTTCATTCTGCAACTTTCCTCATCAGAGGTTATGACTAACTTCTAATTGGGTTAGGTTATGACTAAATTACGTGTGTAATTTGTGTCAATGACTGTATGTCAGTGATTTGTGTCAATGACCCTAACTGCCTGTAATTACTTTAGTGAATAACAACTGATTATGCAGCTAGCAAGCAAAAAATTATAAATACAATATACTGTATATAAGATGTGAAACCCGAGATATGGAGTTCAATGGAAGACCCTTAATTATTCTTATATTAAAATATTCTGCCTCAGACAATGCAAGCAAACTTTGGAAAGGTTAAAATAGTACACCTACAATAAAACTGTAAACTAAAAATACAAATAAGGATTCAGTATTAGGCCTGTCGCGATTATTACATCACCTGATTGCGATCATTTGATTTAACCAAGTTTATCTGAGAGAACTGCGATAATTGAGCACTTCGAAAAATGACCACATTGTACTATTCAAATGCAAGATTTTTAAACAAATATAGAAATGCCAATCATGAACACGTTTCATGAATGTTGAGTCTCATTTTCCAGTGCATCATGTGAGCACTTCAAATGAACTGAGGCCGTCACCAACCATAAAGAGCGCATGAAGATTAAATTGTAGCTGTGATGTGTGCGCACCGCTCAAAAGTTTAGACAAATTTCGACAGTGAACACAACACATTCTGGTTACACTTTAACATTTGTGTAATGTCAAATGTTCTTGATTGTTGTGGGTTCATACACACAGGGTTTATGACATGCAGTGACAAAGAGGAGGGGACAAGGAGGAGATGCTTACTCTGTTACTGTGGAGATTATAAAATGGGGGATGTGCAGTTCGATATATATTATTGCTTCAAACTTCTTGAGCACTTGGTATGCCACTGTCAATATGGAGAAAAGTGATCGGATTACCTCAGATTCATAGTTTATGGTGAAAAAATTACAGAAATAATACAAAACTGCAAGCTACCCCAAATAATGCAGAGATTGATTGAATTTGCATAAATTCTTTTGATCGCAAATTCCTGGAGGGATAGAATGTGACATCTTTCACAAAAACAAAGCAATTTAATTACACCCAAGCAAGCCAAGTAATACTAAATTGTTTGTGAAGGCCAGTGAGAGTTTCAAGTATTTTTAAGCAAATTCTAACTTTTAGTGCACTGCATTTACTGCTGAAAAAGATATCTAGATTTGTACATTTACTGAGGAAAATGTGAGTGGTGCTTATCTTTGCAAAACTCGCCGCCAAGATATTGGGATACTGTGGTGGTCAGGGCATTGCTATGCTTCTGCTGATATAGTTCTGAGTGGTTGTTGGCATG